>NC_135806.1:42368066-42496029 GCF_964213995.1 Mustelus asterias
GGGAGGGAGCTAGGGTGAGTGACAGAGAGTGAGCGCGCGAGCGAGAGCAAGAGAGAGCGAGCGTACGAGAGAGCAAGAGAGAGAGCGCGCGAGAGAGCAAGAGAGCGAGCGAGAGAGCAAGAAAGAAAGAGCGAGCGAGGGCGAGTGTGCGAGAGCGAGCGAGGGAGAGAGAGAGCGAGGGAGAGAGAGAGCGAGGGAGAGAGAGAGCGAGGGAGAGAGAGAGCGAGGGAGAGAGAGAGCGAGGGAGAGAGAGAGCGAGGGAGAGAGAGAGCGAGGGAGAGAGAGAGCGAGGGAGAGAGAGAGCGAGGGAGAGAGAGAGCGAGGGAGAGAGAGAGCGAGGGAGAGAGAGAGCGAGGGAGAGAGAGAGCGAGGGAGAGAGAGAGCGAGGGAGAGAGAGAGCGAGGGAGAGAGAGAGCGAGGGAGAGAGAGAGCGAGGGAGAGAGAGAGCGAGGGAGAGAGAGAGCGAGGGAGAGAGAGCGGGGAAAGAGAGCGAGGGAGAGAGAGAGCGAGGGAGAGAGAGAGCGAGGGAGAGAGAGAGCGAGGGAGAGAGAGAGCGAGGGAGAGAGAGAGCGAGGGAGAGAGAGAGCGAGGGAGAGAGAGAGCGAGGGAGAGAGAGAGCGAGGGAGAGAGAGAGCGAGGGAGAGAGAGAGCGAGGGAGAGAGAGAGCGAGGGAGAGAGAGAGCGAGGGAGAGAGAGAGCGAGGGAGAGAGAGAGCGAGGGAGAGAGAGAGCGAGGGAGAGAGAGAGCGAGGGAGAGAGAGAGCGAGGGAGAGAGAGAGCGAGGGAGAGAGAGAGCGAGGGAGAGAGAGAGCGAGGGAGAGAGAGAGCGAGGGAGAGAGCGAGGGAGAGAGCGAGGGAGAGAGCGAGGAGGAGAGAGCGAGGGAGAGAGCGAGGGAGAGAGAGAGCGAGGGAGAGAGAGAGCGAGGGAGAGAGAGAGCGAGGGAGAGAGAGAGCGAGGGAGAGAGAGAGCGAGGGAGAGAGAGAGCGAGGGAGAGAGCGAGCGAGGGAGAGAGAGAGCGAGGGAGAGAGAGAGCGAGGGAGAGAGCGAGCGAGGGAGAGAGAGAGCGAGGGAGAGAGCGAGCGAGGGAGAGAGCGAGCGAGGGAGAGAGCGAGCGAGGGAGAGAGCGAGCGAGGGAGAGAGCGAGCGAGGGAGAGAGCGAGCGAGGGAGAGAGCGAGCGAGGGAGAGAGCGAGCGAGGGAGAGAGCGAGCGAGGGAGAGAGCGAGCGAGGGAGAGAGCGAGCGAGGGAGAGAGCGAGCGAGGGAGAGAGCGAGCGAGGGAGAGAGCGAGCGAGGGAGAGAGCGAGCGAGGGAGAGAGCGAGCGAGGGAGAGAGCGAGCGAGGGAGAGAGCGAGCGAGGGAGAGAGCGAGCGAGGGAGAGAGCGAGCGAGGGAGAGAGCGAGCGAGGGAGAGAGCGAGCGAGGGAGAGAGCGAGCGAGGGAGAGAGCGAGCGAGGGAGAGAGCGAGCGAGGGAGAGAGCGAGCGAGGGAGAGAGCGAGCGAGGGAGAGAGCGAGCGAGGGAGAGAGCGAGCGAGGGAGAGAGCGAGCGAGGGAGAGAGCGAGCGAGGGAGAGAGCGAGCGAGGGAGAGAGCGAGCGAGGGAGAGAGCGAGCGAGGGCGAGGGAGAGAGCGAGCGAGGGAGAGAGCGAGCGAGGGAGAGAGCGAGCGAGGGAGAGAGCGAGCGAGGAGAGAGCGAGCGAGGAGAGAGCGAGCGAGGGAGAGAGCGAGCGAGGGAGAGAGCGAGCGAGGGAGAGAGCGAGCGAGGGAGAGAGCGAGCGAGGGAGAGAGCGAGCGAGGGAGAGAGCGAGCGAGGGAGAGAGCGAGCGAGGGAGAGAGCGAGCGAGGGAGAGAGCGAGCGAGGGAGAGAGCGAGCGAGGGAGAGAGCGAGCGAGGGAGAGAGAGAGCGAGGGAGAGAGAGCGAGGGAGAGAGAGAGCGAGGGAGAGAGAGCGAGGGAGAGAGAGAGCGAGGGAGAGAGAGCGCGAGGGAGAGAGAGAGCGAGGGAGAGAGAGAGCGAGGGAGAGAGAGAGCGAGGGAGAGAGAGCGAGGGAGAGAGAGAGCGAGGGAGAGAGAGAGCGAGGGAGAGAGAGAGCGAGGGAGAGAGAGAGCGAGGGAGAGAGAGAGCGAGGGAGAGAGTGAGCGAGGGAGAGAGAGAGCGAGGGAGAGAGAGAGCGAGGGAGAGAGAGAGCGAGGGAGAGAGAGAGCGAGGGAGAGAGAGAGCGAGGGAGAGAGAGAGCGAGGGAGAGAGAGAGCGAGGGAGAGAGAGAGCGAGGGAGAGAGAGAGCGAGGGAGAGAGAGAGCGAGGGAGAGAGAGAGCGAGGGAGAGAGAGAGCGAGGGAGAGAGAGAGCGAGGGAGAGAGAGAGCGAGGGAGAGAGAGAGCGAGGGAGAGAGAGAGCGAGGGAGAGAGAGAGCGAGGGAGAGAGAGAGCGAGGGAGAGAGAGAGCGAGGGAGAGAGAGAGCGAGGGAGAGAGCGAGAGCGAGGGAGAGAGAGAGAGAGAGCGAGGGAGAGAGAGAGCGAGGGAGAGAGAGAGCGAGGGAGAGAGAGAGCGAGGGAGTGAGAGAGCGAGGGAGAGAGAGAGCGAGGGAGAGAGAGAGTGAGGGAGAGAACGAGGGAGAGAGAGAACGAGGGAGAGAGAGAGCGCGAGGGAGAGAGAGAGCGAGGGAGAGAGAGAGCGAGGGAGAGAGAGAGCGAGGGAGAGAGAGAGCGAGAGAGAGAGCGAGGGAGAGAGCCAAAAAAATGGTCGGGGAAGAACAGCCGGTCATGAATCCCATCTTTTCCCCATCCCAATTTAATTTCCCGACCCGCTGTGCTAACTCGAGCATTGTGTCCATTATCTTTGCCTCTTCTTAAATGCCTCTATACTGTTGCTGTAATATGATGACCGGAATATTCATAGTAATGAAAAAGTGTAGCCCAACCAAAAGTTCAACATAATTGATAAGTAGAGCGATTAACCCCAATTCTGTGTGTGTGTTTTTTTTAATGGTCTTTCTAACTTGTGTTGAAACTTTTAATCATTTGTGTATTTGTAACTCTCAGATCCTTCTTGCTCCTTTATCTCATTTAGATGTGGCCTCTCTGTTCTGCTCACCAAAATGTACCACATCACATTTATCTATATTGAAATTTACTCTTGATGTAATGACAGTTCTGCACTCCGAGCTACTCCAGCAATAACCCGCTCGTAAGCGCAGTGATGTTCATTCAGTATGTCATGTATCAGGATTTGCTAACCTGTCCAAATGAGGAAGTAGCTGAGTAGTGCCTCAAGAGTTTTAGGTGAGGTTGAATTTAGTTCACCAAGAACATAAAAAATAAAGGTAACAAACAGTTTTCAAAGGATTTGAAAGTTTAGAGATATTCAAAAAGTTACTTCTGATTCTTGCTGCTTTCAAATTGTTGAATCATCTTTCCAATATTTTCTTAGAATTACTTTTGAACAATAAGAAACATGTGTGTATTGAGGTTTGATATACTATGCAAATTTATCTACGCCTATATCCCCTTTAATAATCCATCCCTCTTAAGTTTTTGTGACAACACTGCTCTTAAGAAATGTATTTTATATCATGTTTCTGGTGAAGGTTGTGTTTACACTTCAATTCTGCTCAACAATGCTGAATTATCTACAACCGGCAGCCCACCTGCTGATACTGCAGAAGGATTGCCGCTCCTAATTATTGGAGTGCTTGTTTTAGTCTGGGATAGCGCATTTTTGTTATGTGGCACAGTGGTTAGCGCTTCTGCCTCACAGTCCCAGGGACCTGGGTTCAATTCCCGGCTTGAGTCAGTGTGCATGTGGAATCTGCACGTGCCTACATTGGTTTTCTCCAGGTGCTCCGGTTTCCTCCCACAGTCCGCAAGATGCACTGGTTAGGTGAATTAGCCATGCTAAATTCTCCCTCAGTGTCCCGAACAGGTGCCAGAGTGTGGCGACTAGGGGATTTTCACAATAACTTCATTGCAGTGGTAATGTAAGCCTACTTGTGACAGTAATAATCTTTAAAAAACTCTAGTACCAGGGATTTCAGAGTAGGGTTTAATTACGTTGATTAACATGTGTGTGTCATGTGAGGGGTGGTGGAGCTGGGCTTGCAGGGAGAAAAAACACAGGCAGTAGCAGTTTGAATTTGGCAAGGAGCAGTGGCTCTTTTTCTCTCTCTCTGGAAATTTAAGTCTGGGGACCTGCCAGAACATAGATATCTCTTCCCAGAGGTCTGGAAAAGGCAAAAAATGCTTTCTCCCACTCTCTCAAAGAACAGAGAACAAAGAACAAAGAACAATACAGCACAGGAACAGGCCCTTCGGCCCTCCAAGCCCGCGCCGCTCCCCGGTCCAGGATTGAATCCTGAATCCAGGATCCCCGCCCTATTTTCCAGCCTATCTACATACCAATATCCTATCCACCGAGCTGTCCCTCACAGCTACGATGCTTTGTTCATTACAACCTATTAACTCACCCCCACCCCCCCATTCCAGACCATGTGATCTCCAGGGAGAGGCGAAAACCCAGAGTGAAAAACCCCAGGGCCAATATGGGGGAAAAAAATCTGGGAAATTCCTCTCCGACCCCCTGAGGCGATCGAAACAAGTCCAGGAGATCACAATGGCCCTGATCGGAAAATGCTTCCCAACCCTAGTCATTTCCACTTCCACGAACACCATATGAATTCCCTGCCCCCGAGACAGGTTCCCAACTATCCGCAGTCTCGCTCTGTACTGGCACCAGCAAGATGATCATAGAATGAAGCCTTGAAACGAGAAACAAGGAACAATTAGCCCGCGCCGCTCCCTGGTCCAGACTAGACCACTCTTTTGTATCCCTCCATTCCCACTCCGTTCATATAGCTGTCTAGATAAGTCTTAAACGTTCCCAGTGTGTCCGCCTCCACCACCTTGCCCGGCAACACATTCCAGGCCCCCACGACCCTCTGTGTGAAATATGTCCTTCTGATATCTGTGTTAAACCTCCCCCCCTTCACCTTGAACCTATGACCCCTCGTGAACGTCACCACCGACCCGGGGAAAAGCTTCCCACCGTTCACCCTATCTATGCCTTTCATAATTTTATACACCTCTATTAAGTCTCCCCTCATCCTCCGTCTTTCCAAGGAGAACAACCCCAGTTTCCCCAATCTCTCCTCATAACCAAGCCCCTCCATACCGGGCAACATCCTGGTAAACCTCCTCTGTACTCTCTCCAAAGCCTCCACGTCCTTCTGGTAGTGTGGCGACCAGAACTGGACGCAGTATTCCAAATGCGGCCGAACCAACGTTCTATACATCTGCAACATCAGACCCCAACTCTTATACTCTATGCCCCGTCCTATAAAGGCAAGCATGCCATATGCCTTCTTCACCACCTTCTCCACCTGTGACGTCACCTTCAAAGATCTGTGGACTTGCACACCCAGGTCCCTCTGCGTCTCTACACCCTTTATGGTTCTTCCATTTATCGTGTAGCTCCTCCCTACATTATTCCCACCAAAATGCATCACTTCGCATTTATCAGGATTGAACTCCATCTGCCATTTCCTTGCCCAAATTTCCAGCCTATCTATATCCTTCTGTAGCCTCTGACAACTCTCACTGGAAACATGCTGTGTGAAGACAGGTTTTCCTCTGGAAGTTGTCTCAGAGACTCTCTGTAACACTGTCTGGAGGGGTTAAAAAGCTGGAGAACTGGGAATTCACATGGGCCTGTGTGTCTTGCTAACTGATTCTGAAGACAAATTTACATCTATGGGGTTATTGCTTAAATTGGACTAATAGAAATAGCTAGCAGTTAGGAATTAGATCTTGTCATGTTTAAGTACTTCAATTTTTAAAAGTTATGCTAATTCTTGTTATATTCTAACTGTGTTGTTAAATAAAGTTTGTTTTAATCAAAACGACCTAGAGGGTTGATAGAATCACACCTGGAGAGAAACACCTTATGCTCACACAAATGCCAGAATCAAAAATAGTTGGGCCTGGGCTTCACAACATACCTTGGAGTTTCGGAATTGATCCTGGATGAGAAATAGTTCAACAAGGCAAATGTTGTCCTTCAGTACCCCAGTCTGTCAAATTATCCATGAATGTCTCAATGGTGAAAGTTGGTAGGCTATTTAACAATAGACATCACAGCCAAATCCAATCTTGTTCTTAGTCAATGTTGATGATGTGTACATTGCATTAGCAATGGTCAATAGATTTACTGTTGATTTCCCACTATGTAATCCAGGAGCACTGATAAGAGTTACAATGGTCAGGTTGAGATCAATTAACTTAGCACAGGAAGAAACCAAATCTAGGATCCTTCCACTGGGATTGTTACTCCTTGGCCAATTGACATAATGATAAATTTCTGAAAGACACAATTGGTCCTATCTGATGATGGCCTCTATTCAAAATAGTGCACTCCTCAATCAAAAAGTACTCCATCTAGCTGTCCTACCAAGACCTGGCTAAGCATTTCTTGTGGAGAGGAAGCAATGGCAGAAGTATAAAGAACAAGGATTGGGAGAAATTCTTGAAATGTGAACAAAAGATCTTTCTTGAGCGGTAGGATTCCAGCATCAATCTAGTTCTGAGGGACAATGTTGGCAAATGAAGCATGTTTCAGTGAGGGAGCATTTGGGACACAGTGATCATAGTATAATTAGATTTAGAATAATTATGGAGAAAAACAGAGAACAATCAACGGTGAAAATGCAAATGGAAGGGCTAATTTCTGAATTGGAAAGGGACCTGGCTCAGGTGGACTGGCAGGTAAAATATTAAATGAGTATTGGGAAGAGACAGTTTGGGTACAGACTAAGCACATCCATATTTCATAGAATGAAAGGCAGTCAAAGCTAGTGGTCCCTAGATGATTAAAGAAATTATGATTAAAATCAAATAGAAATGAGAAGTTTTTGATAAATGTCAGTTTCACTATACAGTGGAGAATCAAGCAGAATACAGAAAGGGCAGGATTGGGTACTAAATATTCTTGAAAAAAGAAAAACACTGACATATTTTACTAACTTATGAAGAGAGAAAGGATTGTGATGGGACAGGTGGGACAGATTAAAGATCAAATAGAAAATCTTCTTGTGGAGTGAACAAATATAGCCGGGGTAATAAACAAGCAATAAAAGAGAATTTCACAAAAGAGGTGGACCCTACCAACATTACAATAAAGCAGAAGGGTATTAAGAAATCGGTTTGGGTAAAAATATATATAAAGGAGATACTTTTAAGGTCAGCAGTGCTTCAAGTAGAAAAGTTCAGTCTTGATGCATTACTGAGGGAAGTAAGAGCAGAGGCTAGGGCCACAATCTCTTAACCCTCCTTGGATAAAGGAGAGGACCAGAGGAGAAAGCAATAGTGATAGGGGATTCTACAGTTACGGGAACAGATGGTGCATCCTGTGACAGAAGAGAAAATCCAGTAGGTATGCTGCCTGCCTGGTGCCAGGGTCAAGGATGTCACTGACCAGCTGTAGTGCACACTGAGGGTCATGTATGAACAGCCAGAGGTCATAGTATATACTGGTACCAATGACATAAATAGCAAGAGGGATGATGTCCTTCAGGAAGCTAAGAAATAAATAAGAAATACATTTCATTTACATTCTGTATGTGTGTTAAAAAAGGTGATACTTGGTTTTGATTTCATTTAGAGACTTATGTGAGCTGGGTGCTAAGGAATCTGAGGCCCTGCTTGGAGTTTTAATGAGGTTTTACAACTCTTGAAGTGAAGAGCTCGGTTACCAAAGGACTAGCAGTTTAGTGAAGTTAGAAACAAGCATGAAGTGGAAACAAAAACTGTGCTGTTGCATAGCGACAGGCATCCAGAGACACAGAGAGACAGGGAACCACAGAATGGTGGTTGGTTTGTGTGTGTATAGCAAAGAATGCAGGCAGAAGTCTAATCCCTTTAATAAGAAATCCTGCAAGCCTCCTGGGGAACTGTGTTTAGGGAATGCATGTTTTTGCAACGAAGTCTAAGTAATACTGAGTTTAGATGTGGTTTTTGGATGTCTCAGGGAGGGATACCAGCTGAAGAAAAACATCTAATGAATGCTCAGCAGTCTGTTGGAAGAAAACAGAGCCAACCGAAGCAAGAAACATTGACACTGAGTCAGTGGTAAATCTTCATTGGGGTTTTGTGTCTGTAAGGGTTGCTGGGATAAAAGGAGAATAGTGTGAATCTGAATCATTTTCTGGTATCCGTATTGAAATCTTTCCAACCTCTTTGTTTGAAATATAGTTCAATTTATCTTGTTTAATAAACTTTTTATTGTGTGTGTTAAAAGTATATTGGCAAGTTCTTGTGAATGTGTTCAGTAACTGACTTCCACGGTTAGGATCTACCAAGCCAGGTTTCACTCTGGAATTTGACTCATCATCATAACACCGGCAAACAGGACCTCAACAGTAATAATCTCTGGATTATTCCTGATACCGCATTCTAGTCAATATAAAAATAGGAAGACAGGGCAGATGAATGCATGGCTGGAGAGTAGGTGTAGGGAAGAGGATTTTTTTCTGGGACATTGGGACAGGTTGCACCTAAGAAAAAAGCCTTGACAAATGTCCTCTTGGGGAAGTCTGCTGGTGCTGTTGAGGGAGGTCTAAGACTTAACTTTGCAGGGTGGTGGGAACCAGAAACAGGATGTAGCATCAGGAAAGATAAATAAATTGTACAAAGGTTTGGGAGACACAGACAATATGAAAGTAAGAAATTATAAGATACAATGTGGGGGTCATGCTAATAGGTAATGTAATAATGTTGAAACTAGTTTACAATCAATGCACAGTATAAAAGCTTGGTGACCTGAAGGCACAAAGAGTCACAGGTATAATGTTTTGGTGATAACAAAGACCTGACTCAATAAAGGGCAGGATTAAGCATTCCTACATATTAATTGTTCAGGAAGGATAGGGAAGGAAAGAAAAATAGGAGTCGATGTAATGAGTAAGGAGAATATTACAATTCTGGAAAGAGACGATGTCCGAGGGGGTCAAGAACTCAATCCATTAACAATAGAGGTACCAACGGGTGGGAAGGGTACAGAGGAGCAAGTTTGCAAAGAAATTATACAGAGTTGCAGAACCTATACAGTCATGTTAATGGGGGCTTCAATTAGCCTAATTTCGACTGATATGGTAAAAGAATGAGGGGAAAAAAGAGTAAAGAGTTTCTGAAGTGTGTTCAAGGGAATTTGTATGTTTCTGGTCCAAAAAGGAAGGAGGCATTGCTGAATCTCATTCTGGGGAATAAGGTGGATCAAGTGCCAGTCAGGGAATTTCTAGGAAACAATGCTCATGGTGTCATTGGTTGGGATTTTACGGTCTCGCTCGTCCCGAAACCATAAAATCCCGCCCAAGGTCAATGGACCTTCCCATTGTCCACCCCTCATCTGCTCTGATTCCCATGGCAGGCGGGGCAGTAAAATTCCAGCCATTAAGTTTAGGTTAGCTATGGAAAAGGATATTAAACAACCTAAAATAAAAACACTAAACTGGATGAGGGCCAATTTAAGTGGAGTAAGAATGGATTTGTCCCAGGTAGTAGGAATAAAAGATTGGCAGGCAAACCTTTAAAGAGAAGGTTCAAGTATAGTCAATGTACTTTTCAATGAGGGGGAAAGGCAAAGCAAACAAATCTAGAGCTCCCTGGTTGATGAGAAAGATAGAGAGTAAGATGAAGCAGAAAAAGGCAGGTATGATGCGGTCAGGGTGATAATACAGGCTGAATACAGAAAGGTCAGAGGAAGTGGAAAAGGACATAAGAGAGGCACAGACAGAGTACAAGAAGAGACTGGCAGCTAACATAAAAGGGAATCCAAAAGTCTTCAATAATATAAATAGTAAAAGGTTAATAAGAGGAGTGACAGTGATTAGGGATCAAAAGCAAGATGTACACATCGAGGCAAAGTGCATGGCTGAGGTACCAAGTGGGTGTAGAGGAGGGGAGATCGAGAGAATGTGCAAGCGAGAGAGCGTGCAAACAAGAGCACAACAGAATAAGAGAGAGAATGCATTCCTGTGGGAGGCAGAAAGAGGGCTGCGAGGACAACTCAACAAAGAGAAGTTAAACCGCGAATCACTAGACAGCAGATAGGTAATTGGTTATTCAAGAAGGCCCAAGATAATTACAGGTAGCGGGAGGAGTTAAGGGAAAGAGTGGTAAAACAGTGAGTGTCAGGGAGCAAGATTAAAAAAGACAAGTATCATCAGCATGAGTGGAGTAATATGACAGAAAGTGAATGAATAATAAGAGTATTAGTACAGAGCAGGTTGAGCCATTAGTTAAAATTAATAGCTTCAGCAAGGTACTATTCAGATTTTAGAAGGGGGCTTTTTTAAGAGCAAGGCCTGGCAGCTGAAATCTATTGCTTGCAATTCCTGTGCCATGTGGGAATTTCAGGACACATCTTGGGGGGCCACGTGTGTAGGGAATGAATCCAGCTGCTCAAGCTCAAGATGTCCAAGCTTCGGGGACAGCTGCAGTCACAGCGGTGCAGCAGGAAGGATGAGAGTTTCCTGGATCATAAGTTTAAAGAGGTGGTCACCCCAGACACAGTAAGAATTCAGGATTGTAGATGAATTACCCTCTGAAAGAGTAGGAAAAGGTAGGAAGTGATGGCATGTTCAGGGTGCATGCCACTCTCAAAATGGAGTGCAGTGAGCATGTGGACTGCTGTGGAATATGCAAGTTGGAGTTCAGTGACCGAGGGAGTTTGGTGAGGTGGGAGCTAGCTCAGCCTTTCCTTTTCTACCTTTTGAAAAAAAAGAGTGGCAGCTTTGGTAGTATTTCTACTGTCTTCAACATACGCAGAATTAGGGTGGCACAGTGGCAAGCACTGCTGCCTCACAGTGCCAGGGACCCAGGCTCAATTACAGCCTTGGGTGACTGTATGAAGTTTGCACATTCTCACCATGTCTGTGTTGGTTTCCTCTGGGTGTTCTGATTTCCTCCTACAATCCAAAGGTGTGCATGTTAGGTGGATCGGCCATGCTAAATTTCCCATTTGTGTCCAAAGATGTGTTGGTTAGATGGATTAGCCATGGAAAATGTGTGGGATTATGGGGATAGGGTGGTGGGGGAAGGGGGTCTGGGTCAGATAATCAATCAGAGAGTCCGTGCAGACTCAATGGGCCGAATGGCTTATTCTGCACTGTAGGATTCTATAATTCTATAAACTACAGGAGGTAAAGGGAGTAATTTAAGGGTAATTTATGGCAGGGCAGCTCAGTCATGTGGAATGCTCCTCTTGTGTATTATGGGAAGTCAGGGACCCTTCCAGTGTCCAGGATGACCACGCGTGCAGGAAGTGCCTCCAGCTGCAGCTATTGAAATTCACGTTTCAAAGCTGGAACTGTAACCAGGGGATGAGATCTTTGTGGACAGCACGTAAGATAAGGTGGATCACAGCGCAGGTAAAGAGTGTACAAGAAGAAAGGGAATGGAAGCCTGCCAGACAGAGCAAAAGTACTAGGCAGGTAGTATAGGAGTCCCTGGGTCCATCTCCTTCTCTAACAGGTTTTCCATTTTCGATAATGTAGGGTGAGGTGGTTTCTCAGGGGAATGTAGCAACAGCCAGGTCTAAGGCACCACTAGTGGCTCAGTGGCTGAGCTGCACTTGTGGGTGGGGGTGGAGGAGGAAAGAAAGAGCGGGAGAGGAATAGTGAAAGGGACTCTATTGTGAGAGGGGATAGATAGATGTTTCTGTGGTTGCAGATGTGACACCAGGATGGTATGCTGCCTCCCTGGTGCCAGGATCAAGGGTGTTACCGAGTAGTAGCAGGACAATCTGAAGGGTGAACAGCCAGAGATTGTGATCTATATTGGTTCCAATAATGTAGGGAATGAAGTCCGGAAATCCAAATATAGGAAGTGAGGAAATAAATAAAAAAGCAGGACCCCAAAGGTAGTAATCTCAGGGACCAATTCTGGGGAAAATAGGACCTGGACAAGCTCGACAGATTGCTCCCCAACAGGGACCAATAGCCTCACAGGGATATTTGCTAGTAATGTTGGGGAGGGTTAAACTCGAGGGCAGGGGAATGGGAACCTGATTGGGGAGATACAAGGGAAACAAAGATAGAAATGAAAGAAAGAGTAGAAAGCAAAAGTGGAAGGGAGAAGAAACAAGAGATTGCAGCACAAAGGGCCATAGCGGAAAATATAAGATATGCAAAGATGTTAAGGTGTTTTGCTCCAGGTATGATTCGATTGACCCACTAGGAAGCTTTTATTAAAACAAACTTTACTTAAGAACACAATTTGAATATAACAAAAATAATTAGCATAACTTTTATTTATTAAAATACTAAAACATGACATAGTATAATTTTTTAACAGCAATCCATCTCCATAGTTCCACTTTAAGCAATATCCCCATTGACACTGGAAATGGAAGAGTAATTAAACAACTACTTTAGTTCTGTCTTCACGGAGGAAGACACAAATAACTTCCCAGAAATGCAATGGAGTCAAGGGTCTAGTGAGAATGAGAAATTGAAGGGAATTAGTATTACCAGAAAAATAGTACTGGATAAATTAATGGGGTTCGGAGCCGATAAATTCCCAGGGCATGATAATTGACATCCCAGGGTATTAAAGGAATCCCTAAAGGATTTGGATGTGGGAACCAGAAGTAATATTTCCGAGTTTGCTGATGACAGGAAACTTGGTAGGGATGTGAGTGGTGAGGAAGATGTTACAAGCCTTCAAGATGAATGTGTGCGCAAATACATGGCAGATGCATTATAATATGGATAAATGTGAAGTTATTCACTTCAGACAAAGAACCAGAATGGCAGAGTATTATAGTGAGAGATTGGGAAATGTTGGCATACAAAGGGGCCTAGTTGTCCTAGCACACCAGTTCGTCACTGAAAACAAGCATGCAGGTGCAGCAAGCAGTTATGAAGGCAAATGGTATGTTGGCCTTCATTACAAGATAACTTGAATACAGGAGAAAGGATGTCTTACTGCAGCTGTACAGGGCCTTGGTGAGACCACAAGAGTGTTATGTGCAGCTTTGGTCTCCTTATCCAATAATGGACATATTTACCATAGGGGGAGTGCATCAAAGGTTCGCCAGACTGATTCCTGAATGGCAGGATTGTCATATGAGGAGAGATTGTATTGACTGGGCCTGTATTCATTGGAATTTAGAAGAATGAAAGGAGGTCTAATTGAAACATAAAATTCTGACAGAACTGGACAGACTGGATGCAAGGATGTCGTTTCCTTTGGGATCTAGAACAAGGGTCACAATTGCAGGATATGGGCTAGGCCATTTATGACTGAGGTTAGGAGAAATGCCTCCACTCAGAGGGTGGCAAACGTGTGGAATTCTCTATCTCAGTAGGCTGTGAAGGCCAAGGCATTGAATATATATATTTAAGAAAAAAAACTGTTAGATTTCTAAGTTATCAAGGGTAAGGGGAGAGCATGGGAGTATGGTTTTCATATCGAGGATATCGATCCTATTGAATGGCAGAGCTGGCTCAAAAGGCTAAATGGCCTACTCCTATTTTCATTGTCTTTCATGTCTATGTAATGTACTCAGCACTGAGGGCTGATGGGAGTGGTGACACCTGTGCAGTCCAGATTTTGGAATCAATGAACAAAGGACTACACATGAGGCAACAGAAAATAGTAGCAATGTAGGCATTATAGGAGATTCCATTGTTAGGGGAACAGACAGATATTTCTGTAACTGTTGGAAGTTCCGCATGATGTGTTGCCTTCCTGGTGCAAGGGTGAACGACTTCACGGAGAGGGTACAGAATATTCTGCAAGGACAAAGGAATCTTCTAGAAGTTGTGATACACTTTGGTACCAATGACATAGAGAGAACAGATGTTCTGGTCTTACAGTCAAATTTTCAGGAGCTAGGGAGAAAGTTAAAAAGCAAAGCCTCGAAAGTAGCATCTGGAATACTTCTGGTGCCATACACCAGCAAGACTAGAAATAGGAAGATGGGGAGGATTAATGCGAGATTTGAGGCACGGGTCACATTCTTGGGCATTGGGACCCGTTCGAGGACAGGAGGCACCGATTCAAAAGGGAAGGTTTTACTTCAACAGGACTAGACTTCTTGTGGGGAAGTTCATTACTGCGATTGAAGAACATTTAAACTAACTTGTTTGGGGACCTACACCAGCGTTTAGAAGCAGGAAGGAGGAATAAGGAACTGGGCAGGAGAGGGAAGTACTGACATTAAATAGGAGGAAATTAAGAAAGTCACCAAGGAATACAAAAGCAGAATTACTATGTAAGTGTGTAAATCCACCAAATGCAATTAATAACATTGGCGAACTACGAGCACAAATAGCTGTTTGGGATATGGTGTTGTAGCAATAATGGAAATGTGGCTTAAAAATGGTGAATTCTGGGTGCTTAGTACTTAAGGATACAAAGTACTCAAAAAAGATAGGGAAGGCAAAATGGGAGGAATGGTAGCAGTCCTGATTAGGAAAGACACTGTAGTGTCGAAAAGAGAGGGTGTCCTTGTGGGGATAAGGACATAATCGTTTTGTTTAAAGTTGAGAAGCAAGAAAGGGATCATGCTACTTAGGGGTATTCTACAGACCCCCAAAATAGTGAGATAGAGGAGCAAAATTGCAAGGAAGGTATCTGAGATTTTAAAAAAACTATAGCATGGTGGAAGTTGGACACTTTAATTATCCAAATATCGATTGGGATAATGTTAAAGTTAAGAGAAAAAAGGGGGAGGAATTTTGAAATATGTTCAGGAGAACTTCCTTATCAATATGTTCTCAGTTGAACCAGCGAGAAAGCATTTCTGGGTCTGGTGCTGGGGATTGAGGTGGACCAAGTGGATAAGTCTGTGGGGCAACACTTGGTTAAGAATGATTGATCATCATATTACTAATTTAGATTGGTCATGGAGAAGAACAAGGAACAATCTAATGTAGAAATTGTAAATGGGAAATGGGCTAATTTCAATGAGGTGAGGGGGGATCTACCCAGAGTAAACTGAAACCAAAGACTGACAGAAATAACAAACAGAACAATGGTTGATCTTTATGGAGGAGACCTTTCAGTACAGACCATGGTACATTCCAGCAAGGGTGAAAGGGAGGGGGGAACCAAAGCTAGGGCTCCTTTGATGGTGAGGGTGATAGATGTGATAAAGCAAAAAAAAGCTAGTGTTAGATAAATTCTACAAATGAGAACCAAGCCAAATACGGAATAAATTGAAAGAAGAATTGAAGAGGAAAATAACACTGACAGAGAGATTATAATAGAACAGTAGCTAACATAAAAAGGGAGCCCAAAAATCTTCTTTCAGCATATAAATAGTAAGTGGGAGAAAGAGGCAGGGTGGATCCTAGTAGGGACAAAGAGGGTGGAATGTGCTTAGAGGCACAGGGCAATACCAGAAGACTAGTGAGTACCTTGCATTGGTATTTACTAAGGAAGAGAATGCTGCCAAAAAATCAATAGAAGTAGAGATGGTAGAAGTAATGGATAGCGTGAAAATTTATGGGCAAGAAGTAGAGTGGTCCAGATCACTTGCATCCTAGATTGCTAAAGGAAGTGGGGGTGGAGAAAGCAGTAGGCTTGTCATAATTTTTGATTCTTCTCTAGGTATGGGGGAGGTAAACCAGGATTGGGAAGTGGTAAATCTGACATCTTTATATAAGGAAGGGTGAAAGGAAATTCCTATTAAACACAGGATGCTCAGTTTAACATCAGTGCTGGGTAAGGTTTAAGAAACAATAATCAAGGAAAAAGAATCAACAGGTGCTAGGAGAGAATTGCGTTAGAATCTACAGTGCAGAAGGAGGCCATTTGGCCCAACAGGCCTGCACCGACAACAATCCCACCCAGGTACTGTCCTATCCCCGTAATCCCACATATTTACCCTCCTCATCCCTCTGACATTAAGACGCAATTTATCATGGCCAACCAACCTAACTCGCACATCTTTGGACTGTGGGAGGAAACCGGAGCACCCAGAGGAAACCCACGCAGACACGGGGAAGACCCAAGCCGGGAATCGAACCAGGGTCCCTGGCACTGTGAGGCAGCATTGCTAACCACTGTGCCACTATGCCGCTCCTCAATTAAGTAAAGCCAGTAAAGATTTGAAAAAGGCAGGTTGTGTTTGACTAAACTAATTGAATTTTTTGATGAAGTAACAAAAGATGGTTGACGAAAGGAATGCAATGGATGTTGTCTGTACAGATTTTAAGGGAGCATCTGACAAAGCCACACAAAAGGCAGGCTAACAAAATTGAGGCTCATGGAATAAGAGGGTCAATGTCAGCTTGATAAAAATGTCTTAAGGACCAAAAACAGCAAGGGATAGCAAATGGCTGCTTTCAGCCTGGAGGATGGTACAGTGATAACCTCCGAAGGGTCAGTGCCAGGATCATTATATCTTGATAGATATAAATGATGTGGATATTGAAGAATAAAATTTCACAATTTGCCCAAGCTATCAAATGTGGGGGAGTGGCTGATGAAGAAGTTGATACCAATCGATTACAACAGGACTTCGATAAACTAGCAGAATGGGTAGACATGTGGCAGATAGAATTTAACAGAGAAGAATGAGGTGATACATTTTGGAAGAAGGGATAGAAAGGCACAATAAAACTTAATGGCACAGTTTGAGAGTGTGTGCAGAGGCAGAGGGACCTGGGAGTCCATATACCTAGATCTTCGAAGACGGCAGGACAGATTGAGAAATTAAATAAGTATATGGGTTTGTGAGCTTCATAAATACAGATATGGGGCAAAATCTTACCAAAAAATGGAGAAGTGTCAGGTTCTGACTGAAAACCGGGGTGTTTCTCTCCAAATAGGCAGGTTTTCTTGCCAGATCTTATGACACTTCATCAAAAAAAACCCACAGGTTTGAGGGGGTGTGGTCTAAATATGCTGGTAAAGCTGGCTCCCTTCTCACCCCACCAAGGAGGTGTCAGGGGCTCCTCCCACTCTCCATTAATGCTTTCTCCCTTCCTACGACACATACATGCCTGCCCCGCGATCCCTGCCCTCCCCCCACCAAATGAGGCTCCCACTCGGGTCCATCCCTGGCACTACCCAGAAAAAAAACAGGTGAGCACTGCCAGATTGGCCCTCATCCTGCCACCTGGATTAAACCACACCAAGCAGCCAGCCAGGCAGTTTTCCTGCACACAATTGTGATGGGTAGGGGGGGTTCCCCCTTAACTGATTGCCTGGTTCATCGAAGGGTGTCCAAGGCACCTCAAGATGCCCCTCCCCCCATGGCCTCAAACCCTCAACCACCCTTACCTGACCCCCAAACATGTACAGTGTTCCCATCTATTGCAGCTAGCAACCTATCCCCACCCACCCTGCACCCCCCTATAACCCCCCAACCCCTCTGTGTCCAGTAGCAACAATGGACACTGCTCCTGCTCCACTCTCCAGTACTGGAGAGAGCTGCTGGCCTGTGATTGAGCAGCAGTTCTGAGACAAAACTCCCTATCCGAGGGGCGGAAATTCCGCCTGCAGCCTATTGATGGCTAACTGGCTGGTAAATGGTCGCAGGGCAGCTGGTGTTTCCCTCAGTGGGCTCCCTTCTACCCCTGACTTCTTACATTCATGTCCTGGACTCAGAAACCCATTGTAAACTGATCAAATCTGCAGATGATATCAAACTAGAAGAGGCAGCCCAGAAATTACAGAATGATCTGGATAAAATGTACACATGAGCAGTATAATGGAAGATAATGCAGGCAAACATAAAATACTGCACAGTAAGAAAAAATGGGCAACAAATATATTCCATGAATGGTGATGACATTGTTATGGATGTAGTGGAGGGACATTTAAGGATCTTAGTAGATGCAACATCTCCAAAGTGGAGCAGCAACCAACAAACACAACAGAATGTTGAACTACATTACTAAATTGTTGTATGCAAGACAAAAGAGGTTATAATAAACTGCATAGTGCTCTGATCAAACTGCATCTTGAATCGTGTATCCAGTTTTGGTCACTTAGACACAATGGAAATATTCAAGTATTGGATGCAGGCACATAAGAACTACAAGACTGATCCCTAGTGTTGTGTCAGGAGTCTGAACAATAAGAAAAGGGTAGAGACACTTGGATTTTTTCATCAAGAAAGGAGAAGTGATATTAGAAGTATACTGGCAATTAGAGTGCAAGAGGATTAAATGAAAAAAATTTTTAAACTAAATTTGAAGAGGGCAAACAGGTTCAACTATTAAGAGACAAAAGAATTTATATAGAATTTTCATTATCTTTTGATTGCAATGCAAGAAAGCAGTTAATTTGTGCATAGCAAGATTCCAAAAACAGCAATAAGTTAAATGACCAGTTAACCTGTTTTACTGATGTTGACTAGGGCACTGGCGGAATTCCTTGACTCTTGACATAGTGCCATGGGATCTTTAATGTCTAACTGAGGCATCATTTTATCATCACATTCAAAGAATGTGACAGAGCACCTCCCTCAGGCCTGCACTGAACTGTCAGTCTAGATTCTATGACTCTATGAGTAGTGAGACGATGGGTATAGAGGGATATGGGCCAAATGCGAGCAATTGGGATTTGTTTAGGGGTTTTAAAAAAAAAGGCGGCATGGACAAGTTGGGCCGAAGGGCCTGTTTCCATGCTGTAAACCTCTATGACTCTATTACACTCTCAAGTTTCTGGAGTAGTGTTCAAACCCAAGAGCTTTTGAGTTGGGTCAAAAGTACTACCACTGAGCTAAAGCTGAGCAGCAATTATGAAGCTGGTCTCAGGAAGTTCATCTTCACACAAAGAGCAATCTTCTTATGAAATGAACTATTTGATAAATTAGTGGAGGCAAAACCCTAGAACCATAAATAAACGTTGACTCCTACTGCGTGGGCAGCCACATGATCATTTTAGATGGATGAGGTAAAATGGGCTAAATGACCATCTGAGTTTGAATAGTAAGGGAAGTTGAAAAATGAGGAGATTTTCCTAAGCATATCAAATAAAAGAAAATTGGGCAGATTCTATTATCAGCATGCACTCTGACCTATCTAGTAATCCAAAACGGATGTGCTCAGTGGTCACTGGCCACAGACCTATGAAAAGCTCACTTATGAAGTTGAGCATTCCCTACCAAGGAACAATGTTTTATTACCAAACATAGTAGATTGGCATGTTTATATTTATGGCCTGCCAGATATAAACAGAAAGAATCTCTCTCAGGGATCAGAGTAACAGTCAGAACCACGAAAGTCATATACCTTACTAGAGAGCAATGCTCCCTCTAAGCTGTATGGGTGCACAGCTAACTAGAATGTATCCTGTGGTGCAATAACTATGCTGTGCACAACCAACTTTCATTTTAAAATACATGTGCATGGCAGCACAGCAATCTTAAAGAAACCACACAGTTCAAAAAAAAGAAAAAAATGGGAACAACAAGCAGATGATTATCAAACATCATATTTGATTATGTTTTTATTAGAAATAAATTATGAATAAGAAAATCATGGAAAAAATGTCAATTTAAAGGACGTTCTGTTTCAGAATATTACCTTAGGAGATGGGCAGTTTTTGGATATGTGCCCCAGTTTTCCACAGTTCCGGCAGTCCACGTTTGTTGTATTTGGTGCATAATAGCGACTGCGTTGCTTCACAAATGATGACTAAAGAGAATCAAACAATGATTGTTAATGTGACATGAAACAAATAAGTTGTGTTAACATGCAATTTCTTTACATGATTACACTCAAGCTTTTATATTTTTTCCCTCTTCTCCCTGAAATTCTTGTTCTCACAGGGCTGTGGTCCCAAATTGCCTATTCTTTACCCTCAAGTTTAGATAGAGTGTGTCAATGGGCTATTTAACCATGAAGGTCACCACAGTGGGACCAAATTCAGCTCTCGCCTAACATTGATAGATCAGCACTTTACAGAAATGCCACTGTTTCAGAATCAGGAACATGAACTTGGAATGATGTATCCCCATTCTAATCTGAAGCTAACAGTAATGCTCCAAATGCGGTCCTGACTGAGATCAATTAACTCTACTGATTGTGAATTTAACCTGGCATCTTTCTGGCGTCTATGAGATAGCACTACACTGAGTGATGCCTTAATCCATTAGGTCATCAAGTGAGCAGAAGTATCAAATATAATTCAATATATACAATATTTGACCAAACCAAATCACACATTATAGATTATTTTGGCCTTAGCCTGACACACTAAACATAATTCATTGAAACATTGTGTTGGAAGAATGTTTCCGCCACAGTCTATCAAGTCACAAAAGAGGCAAGTGTCTTCAATTTACCCTGCCATTGGCACCATTCATTGCACATTAAACTTTTGCTGAAATACAGCAACAATAGGCTTGGTTCAAATTTGAACGGTAATCCTACCAGTAAATTGTTGCTTAAAAGTCAGCATATGGATCATTTTCAGAGTCTGCCAGTATAGATGTACTCCCTCTCTAGCCATTTTCAGAGTTTATGAATCCTGCATTCATTTGTCTTCTTGTTTCAAGTTTTTAATCTGTTTAATTGTGGGCTCCTTTATTTTTCCTTTTTCACATATACTTTGTCCATTTCCTCCTCCGTTGCTGAGGACACCCAGTTTCCTATTTTTATTCCCCTGTCCCACTGTTATTATTCAATATTTGCTTCCCTATCACCAGTTCTTCCACACATTGCCACTGTTCATGGTTTGGTCCATTGGTGAAATAAAATGTACAAAGGGTTTTTTAAAATGAAGAGAAGTAAAAGGAAACCAGAAAATAAAAAGTTCAGAAAATTTTAAAAATTGGCTGAAAAATATAAAAATAATGTTGGACCATAATCGCAAATACCCAAGACAACAGAAAAGCAGAAAAAAACAACAAATATAAGTAGAAAGAGAAAGACAGAGAAGGGGGCTGGGATAGAAGTTAAAGAAAACAAACACCAACAAAAATCCGTTTGTTTATCTCTTCATAGCAAGATGCAATGGCCTTTCTGGGTAATGATTAAATATTGCCATAAGTTATCATCAGTGGACATTATTCGCATTGGAAACCCAAAAATTCCTCTAATTTTAATACATGTTACTTTCCAATGTTAAATAATCCAGCAAACAAAATGTAACTGCACCTTGATAGCAGAATCCTTGACAATACAGAAGTATAAACTATGGGTTAATTTGCATTGCCATAGACTGAAATCTACAGCCAATATATGCAAATTATTTCAAAATTATTTTTGAAACAACGTATTTAAATATAGTAAAAATCCAATCAAAGAAAGCATTTGAAAGCATTAACTTGTACCCTGATTTAAGACTTTGTGTGTTTCTAACTAGGTAATTATCAAATTATGATCTTAGTGTATATCCTAGCTTTACACTTGATGCTGATGAAATCTACCAAGTACCAGACCTTGCATGGAATAGAAATAGGTTGATAATTTGTTAGTATTGCCATTAGTATTTCATTACAATTTTTAAAATCTAGCAAAAAGTGCTTCATTAAAGAGGAAATGGCCACCACATTCCTTAATGAGCTCATTTTAAAGTACCTCTTACCCTTAGGTCTTTTTCACAGATCGACCAGTGGGTGTGAAGGTCACCTAAAAATAAAAACAATGATACATTAAAATTAAATCCACAATTCAATTTTGGTTGCGTTCTTCACAACAATAATTCCTAATCAATATCAAACTTGAAAATTTCTAGATTAGTACAACACTCATTAAGGCTGGCGACATTTAACTTTATAGAGACAGCAGACATTTGTAAATAAATTCAGGTATGGATTTTAGATTTAAATATTTTAAACACAATATTATAAGTTCAAACTCACAAGTCATCTTTCAAAGCAGGTTACTTTAAATCATAAAATAACAATTAACTGAACAATTTGACGACAGAACTGAATTACTGCCATTCTGTGCTCGCACCAAAAAAACCCAAGTATTTTCAATTTAAGTGATGAACAAAAGCTGACAGATTTTAAATGAAAGTACAGATGACAGAGTTAAGATAATTGAAGGCATTCTGTAAAGAAATGAAAGATACAAATAGAGGCAAACAATTCTGATTGTTTTCCATTTCAAAGTGAGAATTTATAAAAAATCAAGCAGAAATATTTTTATATGTATATTCTTTAAAAACTATGGACCCATTTCTGTGTATAAATCTGTGTGTGTCCATAATGTCCAAATCAATCCCAAGGAATGCAATATGTGGTATAATTACTACTGCTGTTAAACTGTTGGTTTTATACTTTTAATACTTTAAGTACTTAACTAAATAAATCAATTCATAAAGATACCATACACACAAGTACAAATGATGCCCAAAAAGAGTAATAAACTAAACTCTCTGGATTAAACTGTTGAACAGTTCAAACAAGATCATCGTTTTCTGCTCTTAATATTTGTATTAGCTCTGTATTTGTCACATACTTTGTGGGCTCAAATATCAATAGAAAAGCACCCCAAATCCAACATGCAGCAGAAAATCCTGAAAGGAACATGCTTGGCTAAAGCAAAGCCATAAAGTCATCTTTGCTGTCAGCATTTACAGTATTTTGCATTGACAAAACTGCAAGAATCCTCGGGGAGGATGGCACCCCCAATATATGTAAACAGATCAAATACATATCAAATGTCTGGTAATGTCCCTGAATTGTTGTTGATGAGAAATGGCTGTCATTAAGAGTCAATGAAGCTAAACTATTACAAACCAGAATTTATTTCAGTATTTTCCCATGGATTTATGTCAATAATATTGAAAAAATTTTCACCACAGAAAATGTGACATGTAGTAAAACTGACCATTGCTAATTGCACATTTTAACACAATATCAAAGTAAGCAGTTTGCTGCGATGGAGAACGGGGCGCAGAGGGGTGCAAAAAATGATACACGAATTATCACGAACGACACAAGGGTGCATAATCAGTTTCTGTACCTGGACTGCTGAAATTCATACATAAATAAATTTCTACATTTTTTTATGTACATACAAATATTTGGTAATTTCCCCACCTGAACAGAACGGTCTCCTCAAACAAAAAGCATCTATCTAATCTATTGCAATAAAATTTTATAACCAAATCACTGTACAGTGCTACATTTGCCACAAAAATTGCCATTTATTTACAAGAACCCCTAATATTCATATTGATCTTTCACCACTTGCTCTGAACTAATTCACTATAATTCTAAATATTCATGAACAAATAAAACGGGGGGGACCCTAAGTGTGGCCTGGTATTAGCTTAATTTCTATTAAAGTTGGAATACTTGCATAGAATATCAAAGATCTCTATGTATTTCATTTTGTTGAAAAGCATTTTACCAAAAAGAAAATAATTACAAAAGAGAGTGGTAGCATGCTTGTTTTCACCAATTTTCACTACTGACCATCAAAATATTAAAGGGAAACAGTACTTTGCACAGTGACTCCAAAAGCAAATACTACTCTGATGAGAAAACTATCCAGCCTCATCTCACAGGACATCACGCAAAAGGTGACTGCTTTTGGAGCATTAGGATATTCAACAGTGCTTTAGCTTCTGCCCTCTCTTGAAGCAAGAGAGCGGGAAGGCAATGTGTCTATGGGATTTCTGGATGGAATGAATAATGTCTCTCAAAATAAAACACATTTTGGTTTGGTTTTTAATTATTTTCATTTTAAATTCCTGATATTTTAAAAACTCAGATGTTATTACTTCGAGAGAAAACAGAAGCAGCTTTGAACAACACTTTTACTTATAATCAGCTATATTTCATATTTCCAAAACAAGGAAAACTTACTTAGATGGTACCATCTAGCTATGCAAACCAGATACATTCCAAGACTCATGTTTTGAAATCTCATATAAATTAACACATTCACGAAGAGTGATTCTTTCTTCTTCAAATCATTGCATTTGCCATTTCTAGCACTTAAGGAGAGTCTGAGCTCTTATCCTTGTTTCTGCCCTGCCTTTTGCTGGGTTGTCCATGACCTGGCTAGATGAATCTTCTGAATGCTCTTTGCTGTGGGTGATCACCTCTCTCTCTTCCGCTTGCTTTTTATTATTGCCACACTTAACTGTTGGGCTACATAGAATTGCTCTTGCCTTGGAAGAAGGTTTTAATTTTGGTCATTCACACACACACACACACACACACACACACACACACACACACTTAAATTGCTGGTCCTCTAAACTTTATATACAATGTTCGCTCTATTATTAGAATCAATTGCATATCAAAAAGAGACAAAGAAGTTCAGCGCTCAACTGTTTCTCCGGTCTAGTGGGCAAATATTCATCGTGAGGAGGCCTCAGAAGGGCGGCTGCTCTGTCACTTCTCAAGATTTCTGCAGAGCCTGGACTATGTATTTGGCAGATATTTGCAACCTTGACATTATACCATCACATCTGTTATGAGGATATCATGCTTCCTATCTGAATGACACCTTTGTCACTTTATGGTTGATTATTCAGTAGCAATGGCCAGAATCTAATTGATCAAGGATTCCCTCAAAATGCAACATTTTTTTTGAATAAAAATGTGCAGCATCACTGAATTAAAATTGTGATTTCTAGGCCATGCAAAATGTGCAGCACAACACATCATGCAAATAAATGATGGCACAAAGATTCACTTCCCATTCCCAAGATCCTTATCTTAGTTGTCTTACTAATTGGAGCCAGCTTTTTACAGGATTGGAGAATCTTAACCAAGCACTTTTCCAGTCTTCTCAAGAATCGGCTCAAGAGCATTATAGGTTAAGGGCAGGGAGTAAGCACCCAGCTGATTTTTAGTCTCAGGTGGAGAAGTGAGAATGGTGTGACCAGGGAAGAAAATCTGTGTTAGAATAATTGCTGGCCCATATGTTATATGTCTTCAGGTATGAAAATATTTCACTATATTTGGACAAGAAGTGCTTTGTGTTTTGTTGATAAATATTTTCAGCAGTCCTGTTCTTCATTGCATACGACTAATTTTTTTTAGAAGGTCCTGCCCGATACCATTATATGTTCATTAAATACAGTTAATGTCAACAGATCTCCAGTTACTGTAATTTGTTGCATCTGTAACGAAGCATGTAGCAAAATGCAGCCTTGCCTTCACTAACTAGCAGTCTGTGTCCAGCCTTTCTGAATCTATAAGGAAGTATTGCACAATGTCTTCTGCCAATCATACAAGCTCTGCAGTACCAAGCATGAAATATTGCATCCTGTTTCCATCCACTACATTCAGTGCTGAATGACTCAAATATTTTAGGCCATTTTGATCCTTGCACAGTCCTAATTTTCCCTGGTTATTTAAGTTTGTTTAGTGCCACAAGTAGGTTTACATTAACACTGCAATTAAGTTACTGTGAAAATCCCCTAGTTGCGCCTGTTTGGGTACACTGAGGGAGAAATTAGCATGGCCAATGCACCTAACCAGCAAGTCTTTCAGACTGAGAAGAAACCGGAGCACCCGGAGGAAGCCCACACAGGCACGGGGAGAATGTGCAGACTCCACACAGACAGTGACTCAAGCTGGGAATCAAACCCGGGAGCCTGGCGCTGTGAGGCAGTAGTGCTAACCACAATGCCACCATGTCGCCCGACACCACCATTTAACAATATTTATTTGAGTTTCACCTGCATCCTGATCCTTGCACTTTTCAAAAGTTTCTTATGGCTATTGTTTTGAGTCTGTTTTTATTGTATCCATTTATAAAATGCTAAACTAATCACTAATCACTATCATATTTCCTGTACAAAATGTTTAACACAGGGCTGCAATATGAGGTTGCTGAGCATGTTCACCTTCAACGTGTCAAGTTACTAATCATTAGCTTCAAAAAATGTTACTTGTAAAATAAGAAACCTGCAGTTCGATGAAACAATGAGTTATGATGAATGCATTGCTTTTGATATTGGTCAACACCAGGTAAAAGGTTAATTTAACTAGCAGAATCCCACTGGAATCATTTTAACTAAAAAGAAAAATCCTATGTGGATTATGTCTCATTAAAATCTTTCACAAATCCATAATTGGCCACTCAAAATTTGTTTTTGTTTTAAAAGTGCCAAAACGGAAATTGTAAAACAATTTGTCACTTTTTAAATTTAAAGTAAATTATTTGCACAAAAAAACTAAATTTTAGTTAAAACACATCATAAACTTGCTACTTCAAACTATTTCCAGGATTTATTTTTCCAGAGCAGCACCAAACTGGCCATCGACCAGTACTGCCATCAGTAATTCTGCAAAGCTCCTCTGCAATTTTAGTCTTTATATTAACATAGATTTCAGGCCAATAGAAAGTGACAATCTTAATTCAAATTTTTGTATGGTGGAAAAATGCCACAGCACTTCCCTGATGGATTAAGCTCAGTACTTCAAACTGAAACCCTCAGAGTGATTATTTATCTTTATGTGCTGCAGAAAACAGCCAATTCCAATGACTGTCTAAGTTTGATTTTAAGGTTTAAATCTGGTTGGTCACAGTATGTTTTACAGTTACTGTGCATTATGCTTTGCTCTTTATTAAGCCAAATGGAATTGATATATATCATGGTTATCCACCTAATGCTTCTTTTGATGTCAGCTTAAACAATTTTGGGAAGACTATGGTGACACTTTGATCCAATTTTCTGAATGGAATTTATTAAGAGTTAGAAAATGATTTAATTTTCTGCACAGCAGGATAAATTCAAGCCATTCTAAATCATATTGAAAAAAGTGTCTAACCAAAAACTCTCAGATAGAAATAGTTTTGCCAGTTTCAAATGAAAAAAATTGTTCAACACTAGTGATGTCTAGAAGAATTGTACTTAGATACTGCTCTAAGGCCACCATTTCACTGTAAGTAAAAACTAAGTTGCAACCTTTCAGCTGCAACATCCATATTGACCAGAAAACCTTGTGTTAGACCCACTGTGTTTACATGAGTAAATATTTTTTTCAAAATATCTATGACGATTTAGATTACATGCAACAGCATACCATAAAGTTGCATAGCAACCGAGATTGCCATGTGTAAAGGAACAGATTTCTCCAGAAGAAAAGGTATATAAATAGAGTCCAAGAAGATCATTACGGCTGGTGCTTCTTCATGGGGGTTTCAGAATGCAACTTTGGCAGGTGAAACAGGCTGCAGTCTTTGGTCAGTTATTGGGCATCAGCTGAATGGCACTTTTTGGTTTTAACTGATTAACGTGCAAAATTCCCATTGGTAAAAATTGGAGTTCTAATCAATTAAGACATTGCCTCATGCAGTATAGGTAAGTAGTAGAGTTTAGGTATAAATAAAACTCTAAAATAGCACTTTATTGTGGATCTAAACAACAAAGGTACCAAATTAAAATTCATCAGTTATTGTTTAAATATTTATATTCAGGATTTAAAGAGAGACAAAATGCAAAGACTGGGAATCAGAAGTGAAACTAGAAAAATTGGGAATACACAGCAAATCTGTCAGCACCCGAAGGAAAAAGACCAATCTTGGTTATGTGTATCCAAGATTTTCAGTATTTTTTATTTTTATATTCAAATAAACAAACATTGATTTTTGGTTAATGAGCTTAAACAATTTAGATTTTAAACAGTTCAACAAACTAATGTATTTCTTTTAGAACACTTCTATATTTGACCTAGGTTAGTCCACGTAACTATACAAGGCTGGGCTTTGGATCATCCTTTTAACTCTCAGGTTACTAATTATATCTACACTGAAATGGGGTAATTTTACAAGTTTTGCACCACTGAGAGCCTTGTGCTCTCAGTGGTGAGTATATAGGGTACCAATTGCTAATAGTTGGAAAATCTCAACCTCACATTTCCAAAATGCCCAGCGGCAGGTGAAGTTCCTTGGTACTACACAACTAATCCTTCCTTTATCAAGCAGGCTAAAATAAGCCATCAAAAAGAACTTAGGAGTTAACAAATTCAATCCTTGTTACAATAGCATGACCATTACATGAAAATTACAGTCATTTTGTTATAGTTGTTTCCCCAAGTTGTTGACAGCTACCGACATGAAATGTTAAAACTAATAATTACCTAATTGTGGTTCAATAAAACAGTAACTGATCAAAATAAATCATATTAATTGCACTATATCAGCATGTCTGAATAGACAGTACATCATCACATTTACTGAGGAGTGGTAAGTAAAATTAAATTTGCATGTTATGTTTCAACAAATCTTGGCCCTTAGCTTTAATAACACTAATGCATGGAACAATCAGTATTTTTAAAACCAAATGGTTTTCCATTCGTACATATGATTTCATTATAAATGGTTTTAATAATTATTTACATTACATGAGGCCAAGTATTAAAATGTGCAATAATAATGAAGCACACAGTTACTGGAGGAACACAAGGCAGCTGCATTAGATTTTACAAAACTAATTGTATTGTTGGATCATTTTCAATAAACTTTTGACTACAAATAAAATTTAAGCATCACAATTAATGTTAAAGACACACGTATCTCCATGTATAATGCATTTTTCCTTCTGGTGCGATGAATTCACCTTCAGGTTCTAAGGCCATGTAGATGTCACTCGACAAGACACGTGCATGGGTTGCATATAAACAATGCAAGTCAACTCTTAACATGTGCATGCCCTCTTCCACACTAACCTTACCTCTAAATAGCCCCTTCACAGGAGGTTCCAGCTGAAATGAGGAATTTACCAAGTGAGAAATATTATGCCCAAAAACGAGGATCACTATGCCAAAGTATATTTTGCTACATGGCTTAATTGAAGATTGGTGAAGGTGAAAAAAATATTTTGCAATTCCATGCACATTTCATTTTTTTCATATTTAAGGTTCTGCTGACAAAATTATTTCCTTCCCACAAAAGGCATCATAATTATGGAAAGGGTGGGTTGGTGAAATAGGAGAATCAAAATGAACAATCCAACCAATTGGTCAGCTAGCTATTGGTGTGTCGAATTTTCCATTTTGCTCGGTCAATCTCTATCTTTGATTTCAACCTAACAACGTAGCAAACTGACACCACTGTACCTCATACAATAAAATAAAAACATCTGCTGGCTAATGAGGTTCATTCCTCATTCAGTACTCCCAAAAATGGTCAGATCTCATTTTTATCATTTAGGGGCACACTGCATACAACATTACAATTCCATGTAGATGAACAGCAGCTAATGGACTTTGAAGTTTTTTTGCATGTATACTGCTCAACTCTCAACAGTTCTGTAACTCGCCAAATGACACAAAGGCTCTGGGGAAAAAAACACCTTCACAAAAATAATTTAGCCAAATTATACTAATTTTCAAAAATCAGATTTAAGTCCCCGTACCTACCTCATTGTTAAACTAAATGTTGCCCTGATGATCCATTTTTCTGCAATTCTGTTAACAAGAATGTGTCTGTCCACTCACATCCACACCTGACAATCATATAAATGAGTTCCTTTACAAGAGGCTTCGTTAAAAAAAAGATGAAGACGATACCACCCTCCTGGTACAATGCAGTAATCCCCTAGCACTCCTGAATGACACATGCACATGGATAACTTCCTGAATCAGGGTCACACTGGTTGGATTTGATTCAATTCACTGACTCTGTGTAAAAGACAATGTAGTGCACTGTGTAAACAAGGACAATGTTCACTTTGGACCCACATAAATTAGTACAGAATGAAACACTTTACAATACCATCTAGATGTGGATGTTGTCAATTCAGACTCTCTAAATGCTGGGATATCAAACCTTTCAGTCTTCAATATATTTATAGAAGTAACAGTTTATCTTCCCTTAAAAAGTGTGTTGAGAAAATAACTTGTTTAGGAACATATTACTGATATTTGATACTGCTATAAACCATGGAGATTTATTTTACACTCTGGTTAAAACTGTAAAAGGAGTTGTACATCCTCAGTGTGAACTGTCAATAATTTTACATGTGTTAGAAACAAGCCTTTACCCTTTTGTTATATTCCAGGATTCTATTCAATTTAAACCTCTGTTTTAAAATCTACTACAACATTTAGCAACAAAATCTATAATACTTGTCAAAATTGAATATCCCACTATTTCTAAATAAAAATCTTTTTATAAAGAATAGACATGGAATAAGAAGGACTACAAGTACGCACTCCCCACTTTTATGTCAATTTTTCAAAACCTTTGGTGTCAAATTCCAACAGTCATGTCCATACAGACTGATAAATTCAGAATCAGACCAACATGACAGGGTGGCCTTGGTCTCAAAGATCAATGTTACATTTAAACAACAAAGTATCATCTTCACTACACATCACTACTTTGGAGACCAAAGGAACAGTGAGTTATGTGGAATGGTCAGTCCACCCACGTAGACATGGGAATTCTTTAAATAGCCCATGTCACTCTTGGTTTTAACATGGGATAACATTTGGAGCTGCTGAATCATTCAGGTAAAAGCAACAGAAAAACAAACTGATCGGAAAGAATGCAAGTACACACGCACACACACAATAATTTTCTATGTCCACATTTATAATGGAATTGTCTTATGCAAATGCATAATCCTTGTAGTTATACTCTCACCAGTGAGGACACTATCATTTGGGAGAATTGCATAATTGCAATGTGACAGGTTTACATATGCAATTTTCATCATAAATGTGGACAACAGAACTTGCCATGGATAAAAATTACCCAGAACCCGCACAGCACTAGAATAAAATCTACCCATATATGAATATGTAATTTTTGACTTCTTGAATTGAAAGGCTTCAGTCAACCCACAAAAAAAAACTAGCCCAGATTAGTGGTCACATTCCTGGATATTCATGACACCTTCCATTTCACACCTGTCCCACACTGCTAATTATTGTGATCTGGATTAGCACGTAATATTTTTAAACACGCATTTCTATATAATTTGCTACTTGACTAACTTAGTGATCTTATAATCATGATGACAGATAAAAGTTATGAGAAAGATTCTTACAATGAAAATGATTCTAACTAGAAGAATGATATAGGTCTTAATTTAAAGCAATGAGATTTTAACATTTTGCCAACTATCTAAATAAGCACTGTTATCATTTAGTACATCATTGCAATGTAAATTGGGTTTCTTTCACCAGACCAAGATAGTTAAGTTTTTAAAAAAGGTTTTCTGAATTTTAAAGCTCTTAAGAGGGTAAATAGTTTTTAGGTTGGCTGGTGAATCAGTAATAAGGGTACATACAGTCAGAATTGACAGTGGAAGAATGAAGGGAGAAGCAAGATATTTTATCCTACACAGAGTGTCATTAGAATATTGAAGTGGGAATGGAGGTAGAGACTACAATATAATTTAAAATGGAATTGTATATTATTTGAAAAGATAAAATATAAAATGATTTGGGAAATAGGTGGGGAATGGGGGGGAAAAGCTCCAGTGTATTACCATCTGCAAAGATACAATGGGCCAAATAACATCCTTCTGTGAATTCTATGATTCTACAAGTGAATTTATAAAGTAATTATGAGAAAGCAAGAACGAGATGCACAACAAGTATTTCAAATAAAATATGATCTGGAATTAAAACAACACCATCCCGACTTGAAAGTATAAAGTAACATCCGTGCCATACAAGTGCCAGGCAATAACCATCTCCAACAAGAGAGAATCTAAAAATTGCCCTTTGACATTCAGTGGCATTACCAGCGCTGAATTACCCACTATCAACATCCTGAGAATCAACATTGATCAGAAACTGAACTGGACAACACACATAAATACCGTGGCTACCAGAGCCATGTCAGAGGTTAGGAATCCTATGGTGAGAAACTTCCCATAGCTTGTCCACATCAACAAAGCACAAATTAAAAGTGTGATGGAATACCCTCCACTTGCCTGGAGGAGTGCAGCTCCAACAACACAAGAAGCTTGATATCATCCAGGACAAGCAGCCTGCTTTATTGGCAGCTCCTACACAAACATTCACTCCGTTTGCCACACACAGTGGCAGCAGTGTGTGCCATCTACAAAACGCACTGCAGGTACTCACCAAGGTCCTTAGGCAGCACCTTCTAAACCTATGACTTCTATTAGCTAGAAGGACAAGGACAACAGACACATTGGAACATCACCACCTAGAAGTTCCTCTCCAAGCCACCAACCATCCTGACTTGGAAATATATCACCGTTCCTTCATTATTGCTGTGTTAAAATTCTTGAACTCCCTCCCTAACAGCACTGTTAGTGTACCTACACCACGTGGACTGCCACGGTTCAAGAAGACAGCTTCCACCACCTTCTTGAGGGCATTACCTCGCTGAATATGTTTAAAGCGCGGATGGATGGATTCCTGATCGGTAAGGGAATTAAGGGTTTTGGGGATCAGGCGGGTAAGTGGTACTGATCCACGTCAGATCAGCCATGATCTTATTGAATGGCGGGGCAGGCTCGAGGGGCTAGATGGCCTACTCCTGCTCCTATTTCTTATGTTCTTATGTTATGTTCTTATTAGGGATGGGCAATAAATGCTGGCCTAGCCAATGACATCCCACATCCCAAGAATGAATAAAACAAAACATTGAAATTTGGGTGGCGGAAGGGGTGAAGTTCCTGGGAGATGCAAGATACCTAAATAAAAGTAAAACACTAGCCACTAGAATCTCCTACTGCATCTAATTCAAGTTTAGAGAGTCTATGCAACACACTTAATATAACTACTTACCTTAAACTACAACATGTATGCGGGAAGTGTATAATAGGATCATAGATTTTATAACGGTTTCGTAAATTTATTCAGTGAGTAGCAGTGCCACAGACTAGGAAGAACCAGGTTTGATTCACAGTCTGTGATAATTTCAGCAACCAAATGGCAGGGATGCTACAAGTGTTCTCAGTATACTTGGGCTAGGGGTGAGAAAAAGATTCAGACAGACTACCTGTTCCTAATCTCTATTCAGTAGCTCTGGACTGGACACATGAATGTGTAGACATTGGGTATGAACAGGATCAGGCTAAGCTGGGATGTTGCTTGCCTCCGCCTCACATAATCAAACAGGAGGCAATACTCATTGTCAATGCTACTTGACTGAAGTGCTCAAAGGCAGAGTGCTTTTGGAACTGTACCCCATCAAGGAGTAAACGACTTAGAGAGGGGAGCAAACTGGCAAGAAAAGACAATTACTTCACTAAAGTACTTTTTTTTTAAAAAAAGCAAAGAATACAACTGTTTTACGATCTTCATTAAGTGTAGATTTACATGTGCATATATCTAGAGTTCTGCTGTAATACACATCTGTTTGAATAAAATCTCATGTAGAATGTCAAAACTAAACTAGTGCATGTATTGTGTTTTTGTTGCATTCTGTTTACATTGTCCATGAGGTTAAGTAAAGGGCAGATTTTGTGTGGCATATACTACACATTATATTAATTCAGATCTTAATTAAGCACTTGAGCTTATATATTCTTAAAAATGTGACTAATATAGATTCAAGGAATCCATTTATATATTATGCAGATAGAGCACAAAATACAAAAAAGCAGTTTTGTTTTGTGTTTTACACAGAAAAAAATGAAAACAATGCAATACACTCCACAATCCAGGCTTTTGGGATGGTACACACTAGTGATCACACAATACTGATACACTACAGTTACCCCTGGCAACCTTCCTCAACTGTAACAATGCTGCCGTACAATAGCTTTCGCTGGGTTGCTTTCTCTTCAGTTAGCTAAACGCTTGGGGACCATCTGCGTCGGCATGCTTCAAAGAACGGCCTGCCTGTGGGCCTGTCACTCCGAACACCACCTCTCTGACCCCGACTAAATGGAACTTTCAATCCATTTTTGTCCTCCCTGTTGACTTCTCCTATTAAGGCAACCTTTTGACAAAGAAAGCGGAAGAGTGGGCTAACTGCACCCAAGAAAGGTGGTGTCTGATACATCTGAACACAAGGATTAGCAAGCCAATACATAACAAAAGATGGTGAAGGAAAATGCAATGGCATAGAAAAATATTGTTTTAATCAGATCCTTTAAAAATACAATGTGTACCTGTTTGTCAACTAGGCTGTAATTCTTCAAAGAAAAAAACAAGTGCTACAGGACAATAGCTCAGACTTTTTTTTGCAAGCCATTAAAGATATTTTTGAGTGGGAGCAGGGGTAGCGCTGGTGTGGAATGGAGACTGCCTGCAACTATACACAAATTCTAGTAGCTTGGTTTCCAAGTATGAACCTCAATTCTGATTAACTTGACCTTTCACTAGCATATTCTTTCATGTCTGAGTCAGAAGGTTATGGGTCCAAGCTCTAATCCAGGGCTTGTTAGAAATGCTGTCTTTTGGATGAAATGTTAAAGTGAGGTTTCATCTGTCTACTGAGATGGATGCAAAAGATTCTGCAGCACTATTCAAAGAACACGTGTACTGGCAAATATTCATCCCTCAAGTAAAACCATGACTAAGCAGGTGAACTGATTATTTATCTCATTTGCCTCATATAAGAGCTTGCTGTGTGAAAATTGGCTGCTGAGTTTACCTACAGAACAATAACCACACTTTGAAACTCCTTCAACTATGAATTGCTTATGGATGTAAAAAAAAACTATAAATGCTGATTTTTTTTCCCCCTGCAGCTGGTTCTAAACAAATGCCTCCTGTCATAATTCTGCAAACTCAAAACTTGGAATCACATAGCTGAATATGATCAATGTTTATCTAACTTTTAGAAGTTCATTTTTGTTTTTCACCATCGTACTGAATAAGGGACAATTATGAGAACACATGTTTTAGATTATTACTTATTCTAGTCACAATGGATTAACCTATTGGTCTCACTGGGTTCAGCATTATACCATTTTTTAAAACTTAGAGCAGTAATGTGCTTCCGTGTTGTCATCTACAAACGTAAGAAATAGCTGAAGATTTGTTCCTTTTAAATTAAATAAACTTAGATTAACAAGAAATTCAGCTCGTGAACTCTAACGAAGGAGATTGTCATCGACTTCAGGAAGCGTAAAGCAGAACATGCCCCTGTCTACATCAACGGGATGACGTAGAAAGGGTCGAGAACTTCAAGTTTTTAGGTGTCCAGATCACCAACAACCTGTCCTGGTCCTCCCATGCCGACACTATAGTTAAGTAAGCTCACCGACACTTCTACTTTCTCAGAAGACTAAGGAAATTTGGCATGTCAGCTACGACTCTTCTCCTACAGATGCTCCCTGAAGATCGAGAATGACTTCAAAGGAACTTTTATTATCTTGTTGAAGTTAAGTTAATTTAACTTTGTTTGAGAGCCTGGATAGCAAGTGACACCATAATTGACAGTGGGAAGTATGACAGTCGAGTCCAATCCAGCCTTCACCCAATTTCAATGCATGCATGCTTTCTAACAGAGGTCACTGAATCACAAGTAGGACTGAGAACCTTGCCTCATTTTCTTCCCTTCTCATTCGTTCAGAAGTGAGGGCCATGAAGACCCTCACTATTAACCAGATTGAGATTACTGTTAGTGAAAAGGCTAACTTTATTAGTGCCATATTTAACTTTTATTCTTTTATTTCTCCAGAAATGAATCCCACAATTCTTTATGGTTCAATAAAGTGTGAACTCTGCAAAGTGTACTTTCAGTAATCAAAAATATTCTGAAACTATAAGAAATGTGATATATATCTGAATATCCAATTGTTTAAAAATGAAGACGATTATTTGTAGCTTGCATAATGTACAAACACATGCTGTTAATAAACTAAATTGTAAAGATAGTGGGGTGATCTTCCCCAAAAAAATGCAACGGCGCAATCTTACGACCTCAACCAGCCCAATTTTCAATGAGGTGAGATCGGACGGGAGAAGAAAAATCAAGTTTGCGCCCAGTTTTTCGCCTCCCCCAATCATACCAGCACTGCTTTGCCAGTGAAATCAGCTTTGCGACTTTCTATATTAACGGCATTAGAATCCCGGACGCTATCGTCTGGGCTCATTTATCTTTATCACCTCGCCAACCGAGGTTCTACCCAGCAAGATTCATGTATAGTTCCCACCAACAAAGACCAGACGTGATGGCCTTGCTGGGGGGATTGGAGGCCATTGAAGCCCAGATGGTCAGGGTGCAGAGCTCGGCAGTGCCTGCCTGGCAATGCCCATTGGGCACCCTCATACTGCCCACCGATCATAATTGTGCCGGGGCAGTGCCAAAATGGTGGAGCTATGAGGGGGAGAGGGGAGGGGGGGAGGAGGCAGGGCGGGAACTCTGGGAGGGAAGGGGAACTTTGTTGGGGGGGGTTACTCTGCAGAAGAGGTGGCGATCAGGAGAGAGGGAACTCTGCAGGGAGGGGTGATTTGCGGTGCGGGGGTGACAATACCCGCGGGTGGGGGGGGGGGACACAGGAGATCTCCCAGTACACTGGGAGATTGTAGCGCATGCACAATTGCGCCCCTTGAGCTCAGCGGCCGGATTCCCCAGCAAACTCTGGCTCTTTGCTGGTGAGAATTACCATAAGATTGCAATTTTCAAACTTGCCCAAAAATGAGTCTGAAACTCTCCCATTTTGTTGCTCGTTCGGATATTTTCTCGTAAATTTTTTTTGTCATGCAAGTTTGAAAAAATACCAGTTGTTGGGCACAGCAATCTTCCCACACGCTGTCAGTTTTTCTGACAGCTGGGAGCTTTGCACCAGTTTGGGGGGCTCAACTCCACAGTTAACACTGTCCTACCTCCCTTTGTTCCAGATTAGGTGGCAAAACTTCCAGGTTCGGAAAATTGCAACTCCTCTCTAACCTCTTCCAACAAGTTTACACTTTCCCCTCCTTTGTGCCATCAACAAGCCAGATGGCATGCTTCTGATAAACCAAGTCTGGATCATCTGTACAAACAGAGGAGGTAACTCCTTCCCAGTCCCCACTGGCATGTGTTTTCTTGCTTTATCACAGTGGTGTTGATAAGATTTGCAGCTCAGGAACACATCCAACTAGATGCATTTCCTGGTTTTCCAATGTGCCACATTGTGCTTCAATTGTCGGGGCTTTATTAATGTATTAACTAGAAATGCAAATTGATTCGATGCTAAAAAGGAATATTTTGTATACTCATCTGAAACAACTGGATGGTGGCTATGCTAATGGAAAGAGAGAAACTACCATTGGTCTGAGGGAGATGATGATTGCCTTGGCCTGTATCACGGATTTGATTTGATTTATTGTCACATGTATTAACATACAGTGAAAAGTATTGTTTCTTGCGCGCTATACAGACAAAACATACCGTTCATAGAGAAGGAAACAGAATATACTGTTATAGTAATAGCTGGGGTGTAGAGAAAGATCAACTTAATGCAAGGTAAGTCCATTCAAAAGTCTGACAGCAACAGGGAAGAAGCTGTTCTTTAGTCGGTTGGTACATGACCTCAGACTTTTGTATCTTTTTCCCGAAGAAGGTGGAAGAGAGAATGTCCGAGGTGTGTGGGGTCCTTAATTATGCTGGCTGCTTTGCCGAGGCAGCGGGAAGTGTAGACAGAGTCAATGGATGGGAGGCTGGTTTGCGTGATGGATTGAGCTACAGTCACGACCGTTTGTAGTTCCTTGCGGTCTTGGGCAGAGCATGAGCCATACCAAGCTATGATACAACCAGAAAGAATGCTTTCTATGGTGCATCTGTAAAAGTTGGTGAGAGTCATAGCTGACATGCCAAATTTCCTTAGTCTTCTGAGAAAGTAGAGGTGTTGGTGGGCTCTCTTAACTATAGCGTCGGCATGGAGGGACCAGGACAAGTTGTTGGTGATCTGGACACCTAGAAACTTGAAGCTCTCAACCATTTCCACTTTTTACCTGTTGATGTAGACAGAGGCGTGTTCTCCTTTATGCTTCCTGAAGTCAATGACAATCTCCTTTGTTTTGTTGACATTGAGGGAGAGATTATTGTTGCCGCACCAGTTCCTCTATCTCATTCCTGTACTCTGTCTCATCATTGTTTGAGATTCGACCCACTAGTGGTGTCAGCAAATTTGAAAATCAAATTGGAGGGGAATTTGGCCACACAGGCTACACTTGACAGTACATTAAACATAAAGCTGAAAGATGTGCAACCCCACCGGCATCATCCGAAAAACTTAAGTAAAAATTAATAGTTGAGCTGAAACTCAGCACTGAAGACCCAACCTGAAGTGGTAGCTCACCAAATTTATGAAACACGACATTAAGGGTTATAATCTCTGGATTGTTAACTAAACATTGTGCAAATTAACATCACAATAGGATGATTAGGCTGAAAGAATGGCATGGGAAAGAAGGGGTCCATTTATGGGACATTGGCACCATCTTCAGCTGAACTGGGCTGAGGAAAAGGTCCAAGTGGATAGGATAAATAGTGAAGTCACAAGGATTTTAAAATAGCAAATGAGGTGTGGGAGGGCTGATGTGAAAATGATATTAATAATGGTTTAAAAAAAAGAGTAGAGTAACAGTCAGAAACTACACTTTAGGCATTACAGGTAAAGGAGAATCTAGCTGATGTGAAGTGATTAAACAAGAGAGAAAAACATTTAGTTGAAGGTCAGAGTAGGGTGTTGTAATAACTCAGGAAGCGCAACTGGAAAGGAACAGCATTTATTGTTAAACATAAAGTAAAGCCACTACTCCGTGGTGTTCATAAGTCCCATCTTTTTTTATTTTAAACAATTTATTCAAATACATTATAATTTATCCAAATATATTATAAGTCACAACCCAAATACATTATAATTCCAGTCCATTTTATCAGCCTCCTCAAAATAGGTGGTTTAGAATTAAGTATTAACAGGCTGGCAGAATTGGCCCATTTCCTGACCAACGAGGTTGAGAAGGTGGCCAATCCCCACTAACTGTCACAGTCAATCTGGACACAAAACCATGGCAACCCCATTAACATGGTAGACAGCCAGCCCCTTTTCTATAAAGGTTAATAGCTTGAATGTTTTTACACATCAATAAATTATTAAAACAATAAGCTGATATAATCAAAATGTCAATAGCAAATATACTTCATGCAATGAAAACAGTTCATATTCCTGTATGCTAATTACACCGAAGGGCATTACCTTCTGGGACACACAACTCCCAACCAGAACAACAGTTCTCATACATAGGTCTCAACTTTCTTTTTAGTTAAACAATTCATTCAAATACATTACAATCCAAATAAATAATTACACAATAAATTAAAACAACAACAGCAAATATACTGTCCTTAATACAGCAGCAAACAATCTCCCTTCCAATGAAAATGGAGTCCATTATAAGTTATCCGTCACCTTCCGGGGTTATGCCTTCTGGGACACTACTCCCAACCGGAATAACAATTCTCATATAAGTTCCAACCAGAACAACAGTTCTGCAGACCCTTCCCAGCGTCTGCCTTATAAAGGGCTCAGGTGACAAGTTCCACCTGAGCAAGCCATTGCCTGTTACCAAGGGAACTCGTATTCAACAAGCCCCACAGGGAGATCAATTAGAGACTTCCCATGGAACTCCAAATTAGTGTCCTTCACAAAAACATGTGGAGTAAAAGGAACAAATTGGAGGCATAAATTCAATTTGGAGGCTATGAAGTGGTAGCCATTACTGAGAAATGGCTGGAAGACAGTCATAACTGGGAAATAATACCAGGTTACAAGGTATACAGGAAAAATAAGCAAAATGGGGAGGTGTTGCCTTAATGATAAAGAATAAAATTACATCAATATAGAAGAGGACATAAAGAGAGGTAAGCAGATAGGAAAATATTTAAGATTGTAGTTGGAGTTGTGTACAAGTCCCCTGGTATCAACTGTGAAGTGCTAGATTATAAATGCAGAGATTAGACAAACATGTAGTAACGCCAAAGTGGTTTTAATTGGGGATTTTAGCTTCTGTATAGATTGGGACAAGCAGACTAGAATATGTCAGAAAGGTAAAAAATTTCTTGAACACATCCATGGTGCTCAACAATATATGTCCTAGAACTAACAAGAGGGCATGCCATAATAGATTTCATAATGAGTAATGAGCCAGATTTAGTTTTTCATGCCCAATGGTGTATGAATATTTATCTAATAGCAATCATTATATGCTCAAGTTCAATGTAGTGTTTGAAAGGGAGAAACGCAAAATAGCTACTAATATTCTGGATTTCATGAGGCTGGTTTCAATGCTGGAAACACAAACTGCCCACAACTGGGCAAGTCTATTGTTGGGGGAAATGGCAGAACAGGAGTGGGAGATTACAAACAATTTTATAGAATCATAGAATTCCTGCAGTGCAGAAAGAGGCCATTCGGCCTATTGAGTCTGCACTGACCACAATTCCACCCAGTCCCTATCCCTGAAGCCCCACGTATTTACCCTAGCTAGTCGCCCTAACACTAAGGGTCAATTTAACATGGCCAATCAACCTAACCTGCACATCTTTGGACTGTGGGAGGAAACCGGAGCACCCAGAGGAAACCCATGTAGACACGGGGAGTATGTGAAACTCCACACAGACAGTAACCCAAGCCGGGAATCGAACCTGGGTCCCTGGCACTGTGAGGCAGCAGTGCTAACCAGTGTGCTACCCACAATTTGTGATACAATATCAGTTAATATCCCAAAGGAACAAGAGAATTCCTCAGAAATAAAAACCACAGACAACTAAAGATATAAGAGACATCATAAAACTATAAGAAAAAGCATACATTCATGTAAAAAAAAATGCACAGCTGCTGTTGAATGGGAAAGATGCAAAGAACAGCAATAAGACAAAGCATGTGTTAATTGTTATAAAATAGGAGTATCAAAATAAACTGTAAGGGATATTAAAACTCAATAGAAAAAATACAATAATTAGACAAAAAGGATGGCCGGGAAAATTTTGGCTCCTTGAAAACTGACAATGGCTATATTGTCAATAAAAATAAGGAAAATGAAGGACATGTTACTTTGCATCAGAAGTTACAGAGGAGGAAAAGGGCAGAATGTCAAAAACTCCAAGTAAACTAACACAGAATCAGTGACGGTAATGAAGATAATAAGGGCACCAAAGGGTGAAAAATCACCAGGACTGGATGGTTTCCTTCCCAGGATTTCAATGCAGGCAAATGTGAGGTCATTCACTTAAGACTTAAAAAAAGGATAGAGCAGGCTACTCCCTCAATGGAGGAAAATCTAGAAGCAGAGATTTGGGGGAGTGGGATTGTTCAGGTACATGGAACATTAAAATGTCATGATAATCTCCAGAAAGTAGCCAAAAATGCTAGTGGAATACTGGTCTTTATAGCTCGAGGATTAAGATACATGGGCGTAGAAGTCATGCTTCAGTCATAAAAGGCCCTGGTTAGACCACTTTTCCTCTTACCTTGACTCCATCTTCATTTCCCTAGTCCATTCTCTGCCCACCTACATCCGTGATTCCTCTGATGCCCTGCGTCATATTGACAGTTTCCAGTTCACAGGCCCTAACCACCTCCTATTCATCATGGATGTGCAATCTCTCTGCACTTCCATCACACACCAGGACGGCCTGAGAGCTCTTCACTTCTTTCTTGAAAAGTGGCCTGAACAATTCCCATCCACCACCACTCTCCTCCGCCTGGCCGAACTCGTTCTATCTCTCAACAACTTGTCCTTTAACTCATCCCACTTTCTCCGAATCAAAGGAGTAGCAACGGGTACGCATGGGTCCTAGCTCCGCTTGTCTTTTTATGGGGTATGTGGAAATATTCCTTGCTCCAAGCCTACCTGGGGCCCCTCCCACAACTTCTTCACCAGTACATCAATGACTATTTTGGTGCCGCTTCATGCTCGCGTCCAGACCTCGAAAAATTCATCAACTTCGCTTCCAGTTTCCACCCCTCCATCGCCTTCACCTAGTCCATCTCAGACACTTCCCTTCTCTTCCTTGACCTTTCTGTCTCCATTTCCAGCAATAGACTATCTACCAATATCGACTACAAGCCCACTGACTCCCACAGCTATCTGGACTACAGCTCTTCACACCCTACATCTTGCAAGGACTCCATCCCTTTCTTCCAGTTCCTTCGCCTCCATCGCATTTGTTCCATTGATGTCACTTTCCAAAGTGGTGCTTCTAATATGTGCTCCTTTTTCCTCAACCGTGGATTCCCATCTACAGTTGTCGAAGGGCCCTCAACAGTGTGCGGTCCATCTCCCATACCACGACCCTCACCTGCTCCCCTCCCTCCCAGAACAAGGATAGAGTCCCCCTTGTTCTCACATTTCACCCCACCAGCCTCCACATGCAAAGCATAATCCTCCGCCATTTTTGCCAACTCCAGCGTGATACCACCACCAAACACATCTTCCCTTCACTCCCTCTGTCAGCATTCCACAGAGACCGCTCCCTCCGGGATAACCTAGTCCACTCCTCCACCATACCCAACACCTCTCCCATCACTCATGGCACCTTCCCATGCAATCGCAGAAGGTGTAACACCTGTCCTTTTACCTCTTCCAAGTTCACCATCCAAGGTCCAAAACATTCATTCCAGGTTAAGCAGCGTTTCACTTGCACCTCTTTCAATTTGGTGTTTTGCATTCGCTGCTCCCAATGTGGTCTCCTCTATATCGGAGAAACCAAGCGTAGACTGGGTAATCACTTTGCTGAGCACCTTCAGTCTGTGCGCAACCAGGACCCTGACATTCCGGTTGCTTGCCATTTTAATACATGATCCTGCTCCCATGCCCACATCTTTCCTTGGCTTGCTGCAATGTTCCAGTGAAGCTCAATGCAAACTGGAGGAACAGCATCTCATCTTCCGGCTAGGCACTTTACAACCTTCCAGTCTCAATATCGAATTCGACAACTTCAGATGATATGCTCTACCCCACCTCGACCCCTTTGTTTTCATTCTATTTTATTTAATTTTTTACTGTTCTCTGCCTTTTATTTCTTTATTGTCTTTCTTCATTTTTCTTCCCACTCTTTTCCCCTACTTTACACCCCTTCCCTTTTCTCCCCCTTTGCTTCTCCTTTTCTAAATCTTACCTCTGTCCCATCCATTCCCGCCTCCCGCCCTCAAATTTACAATTTGAAATTGGTAATTCCTTTGTTAACTAACGGTATTAAGGAATGTGGGGCAAAGCTGTATACATAGAATTAAGTTGCAGAATTTCCATGATCTCACTGAATGGCAGAGTATGTAAATAGCCTATTCCTGTCCCTATGTTCCCACATTTTCATAAATTATTTGATCAGGTTTGTGATCACATTTCCTAGATTCCCCAAATAATGCCCGGTCTCTAATTTTGCTGCTTTTGGACATTTTTCTATGTTAAAGGTTGTTGTTGCTGTTGTCAGCCTTACAAAACATCACACCGCATGGTTTCACGTGCCAAACAATTTAATGCCAGAAGTGCTTACTCCAACCCAACTTATCAGTTAAATGTCTGGTTAACTAAACATGAATGAATTACAAAGTAGCAAGACAAATCAATGAGAAATGTATAATAAGCATAAAACAAAGCAATTAAATTCTTCAATTCTCACCCTAAAGCTACCAATCACAAACAGTTTACAAAACTGCCCACATTGCTCAAATAATTTCATTATACTCTTTCCAACTGTATGGTCTTTATTTAAGGTCAGAATATGCAGCTAAAATAATATCTATAACATAAAAACACATAGGACGACAAATTTTACACACAAAACTGGTAATCAAGTGCATGAAATACCTGCAAGAATTTATCTTCCATAAAGTGCAACCTGTAAGTTTCAGTAATCAGCCCAGGTACTATCAACAAATCCTGTATGTCTGCAGTTAACATTTTCACTCTGTTCCTGTGGATTACAATACCCAGAGCACAACAGCAGAACACATCTTTGCCACGTAGGAAAAGACCAAGGAATTCTAGTTCATTTGGTGTACTTGAAAAACGCATAATATGAATTATAGTATTTACTCAGCTTCGTGAAATATAATAGCCGGAGTGCACTGTGAAAGACCAGGCTCTAAATTTACAATTAACTGAGGCATGGAGCTACAGAACAAAAAAACCAAAATGATTTCATTATCTTCAGCATGAAAAATGGTTTAAGCCGTTAAGCGAAATTTATGAGCTAAGTGCATTGTTTGGGATTATTTTTTGCATCACTGAGGAGGACAGATGCTTATGGCAAGGTCACAGGGAATGGTTATGAGCAAATACAAGAGCAGAATACTGTTGTTGCTGGAAATCGGAAATAAAAACTGAAAATACCAGAAATACTCAGCAGGTCCGGCAGCATCTATGGAGAGAGACAGAGTTAACATTTCACATTGATGACCTTTTATCAGCACAGGGAAAAGTTACAGATCTAATAGGTTTTACACAAGTGAAAGGGGCAAGGGTGGAAAATAGAACAAATAAGAAGGTCTGTGAAAGGATGGAAGGCAGCAGAGATTAAATGACGAAAGGATTCATGGTGCAAGGCCACAGGGAGTGGTGATGGGACAATTAAAGTGGGAAAAGGACAAATAAAGAAACAAAAGATGTATCAAGAGGAGCAGTGAATTGGAAAAATATGAACAGCTGCAGTCCAAGCAAACAAAAGAGGATGGGGGAGAGAGAGAAAAATGAGGGAATAAAGCAAAACCAGCAAAGAAAAAGGAAACAAAATGGGAGTAGCGGTTACAATCTAAAATTGTTCAAATCAGTTGTTGAGCCCAGATGATTGTAAAATGCCCAGTTGAAAGATGAACTTGCATTAAGCTTCATTGAAACACTACAGGAGGCCAAGGGCAGGAAGGTCCAAGTGGGAGCAAGGTGCAGAATTAAATGGCAAGTGACTGGAAGTTCGGGGTTACACTTGTGGACTTAACAGGGCTATTCTGAAAAGTGCTCATCCAATCTGCATTGGTCTCCCTTATGTAGAAGAGACCACATCATGAGTAGCAAATACAATATACTAAATTGAAAGTAAATTGTTATTTCATCTGGAAGCAGTGTTTGAGGCTTTGGACAGTATGGTGGGAGGTTAGTAAACAGGTATTGCATCTCCTGGAAAGGAGCCGTGGGAAGGGGAGGCTTTGTCAGAATGGCGGAATTGCAGACCAGAGTATTGCAGCGGAAACAGTCCCTTTGGAATGGTGAGGGGAAGATATTTGGCGGTGGTTTAAAGCTGCAGCTGCCGAAAATGGCAGAGGATAATCTGTTGAATACGTAGGTCAGTAGGGTTGAAGGTGACGTCCAGGGGAACCCGTCAATGTTCTGGGAGGGAGTGGAAGGGGAGAGAACAGAAGTCCGTGACATGGAATGGACAAGGTTGAGAGCCTTGTCAACCATGGTGATTGAGGAATCCTTAGTTGAGGAAAAAGAAAGGCAAATCAGAAGCTAGAATGGAAGGTTGCATCATCAGACAGAAGCGACAGAGATGGAAAAACTGGGAGAATGGAATACAGAAAGCAGGGCATGGGTAAGTGTAGTCAGTGGGAGTTGGTAGGTTGAAAGCGTATTGCCAGTAATTGAGTTAGAAAAGTTGAGGACGGGAAAGCAATCATTCGGAAACTGATCATGCGGAGACAAGAGAAAGTTGATGAAATTTTTCAGTTCATGCTAAGAACACAATGTACTGGAAAAGAGGTGAGGGAGGAGTCCTGAATATGACTGGAACAAAGAATGTTCCATTTATCACACAGAAAGGCAGGCATAGCAAGGATCCACGTAGTTACTTATAGCAATATCTTTTATATGGAGGAAAATGTGAGAACAAGTTCAGCTAGGTGGAGGAGGGTGGTGGTGGAAAGGAACTGGTTAACACCTATGTTCAAGGCAAAAGCAGAGAGCTCTCAGAGCGTCCAGGTGGAGGACGGAGGTGTGGACAGATTGGACATCTGTGGTGAAAAGACAACTATTAGGCCATCCATGTCAACAGAATTGATGACATTGTGTGGGGATGGACCTGGCAGAACAGAGCACTACAATTTCAAAGGAAGGCAGGTTAGATTGAGTGAGGGAAGCAGAGAAATTGATATGGCCAATGTCACATCAACTGTTCTCAATGAAAAGATGAGGCTAGATGCAGGGGCCCAAGTGGAGGGAGAATTCTGGTGACTGTTAATAGGGTCCACTGTATGAGGAGGTGGCCCTGCCCCAAGAAGTAGGCATGGAGGTGAAGGCAAAAGAAAACCTCAGTGTCACGCCAAATTCTAAAGTTATTGATGTGGGGTCATAATTGGATGAAGTTAAGGCCTCTGCGAAGCTCAGATCTTTCAGCATCAGAGAAGGGAAGATTGTGGATATCATGAATACACAGCAAGGGTGAGTTTGGAAGAAAGTATGGGATCAGAGTGAAATGAAGGGGAAGAAGGATCCACACAGGGTTGGTACCCATGAACTGTTGAAACTTGCAATTCTTTACACCTGGGGGACTGTTTAGTTTAGTTGGCTGGACAGCTGGTTCATGATGCAGAGTGACACCAACAACATGGGTTCAATTTCCATACCAACTGAGATTATTCATGAAAGCTTGCCTTGTGGCCAATGACCTGAGCAACTAGGCCCAACACAGAATTGGACAATCTAAATTAAACAGCAGTTAACAGCCTCCACAGCCAGGCCTGATGAGAATTCAGACAGGCCAAGTTTAAAACACAAACACAGGTCAGTGAGCAAGGCCAATCTTGGCATGCCCTGGGGGCTGGAACCAGAGGTATTCAGCCCTGACCAAATAAGGACTATTTGTGTTTTCCCCAGTTTCAGCCACTGGCACCTTGGATTCCTGCCATTACCCTATATGGTAAGGGTTTATGGGTACCCCATGCGCCTGAGGATGGACACCTAGGGGTCCCAGGCAACTTCCATATAAGAAATCAGCAATCTTATTGGGTGCTGCGACCCCCCACTCAGTAACCTCGTTGGCTGGAAGCCAGAGTTCCTTCCAGAGGGTGTGAAGAGGGGAGATAAGAGGAGACACCTGGAGGTTACCCCCAGCGAAGACTCAACTTGACCCCCAGAAAAGACTTGACCTACAACGAAGACTAGTTGGAGACTCAGTGACGACGGAAAAGGATGTGCGAGACCAACCTTCACAAAGACCACCGAGTTCGGGAGAGCTCAGCGAACCAGATCCAGCAGCTGAGTCATATTCATCGTCACAGGTATCAGAAATCTCAGACAGATAGCATTAAGTATTAAGCTATCATGGGAATTGAGGGTTGTTTTCATATAGAGTTTGTATGATAAGGATTTGTTAATAAAATTGGGTTAAATCGCGAATCGATTCTCATCCTTTTTTCATCGCATGAATAAGAGCACTGGGTAAATGAGTTTTAGTATAAACTGGTCAAAATGTCTAAAGTTACAGACAACAGTCTTCTCAACCTTGTCTCTTGTCGGAGATGTGGTGATCCTCACCACCAGTCAGCTCTCCCCCTCAAAGGAGAGAGCATCCTATGGTCATCTGGGACTATGGCAACTTTACCTTTTTTTACTTCACACCTAAAAAGGAAAAAAAGTTTTTTTTTAAATGTTGAATGAGATGAAGGATGAAATGAAACTGTGGACCAGAACAGCTTTGAGATAGAGCAAGTCAGTGCTGCAAAGGGTGAGATTGAGCACAGTAACATGGCAGCTCAGGATCCAGCAAGCTCAGAGGTTCAAAGAACACAATGTCTATGAGCTTTCAATAATCATAGATGGATCCAAAACATGAATCATAGAATCCCTACAGTACAGAAGGAGGCCATTCAGCCCATCAGGTCTATACTGACCACAATCCCACCCAGGCCCTATTCCCGTAACTCCGCACATTTACCCTGTTAATCCCCCGACACTAGGGTCAATTTAGCATGGCTAATCAACCTAGCCCACACATCTTTGGACTGTGGGAGGAAACCAGAGCTCCCGGAAGAAACCCACGAGACATGGGGAGAAAGTGCAAACTCCACACAGACAGTGACCCGAGGCCGGAATTGAACCTGGGTCCCTGGCGCTGTGAGGCAGCTGTGCCATCATGCTGCCCAAAGAAAGGTGAGGCTTCAATTGGAATCCATGTAAAATAACTCAAGAGCTAGAGAAAGTTGCTGAGGAAAGGGACGTGATTGTGAAAGCAAGTTTTGGTAGATATCTGATCAAACACAAGCCGGGAAATAGAAAGCAATGAAGGTGAACAAAATAAAAGGGACAAAGTGAATCCAGTTGGATAAAAATAGTGAAACTTCTTCAAGGTAGACATTCCTGGAAGAAAAGTAGCAGAGAGTTAAAGACTAATCCAAAACCAAAATACTGTAAATGATGGAAATCTGAAACAGAAAATGTTGGAAATGCTCAGCAGATCTGGTGGTATCTGTAGAGAGAAACAGAGCTAACTTTTATGAACTAGATTTTCTTTATAAACTTGGAAGGAACTTGCATTTTTCAAACTCAGTTGGGAATAAACTAAGGAGGAATGTTGCCTAACTCATGGTCTCTTGCCTTGCCTGAAAGTGTGTATTTCTCAGTATCCAACTAGGAATCCTCATCTCAGTGAAACTTGCTTGTGTGGGGAAACCCAAGAGTCTGAGATGAGATGAAAGTCCCAAGGATTAATTCGGCTCCATTGGTGATACCCTCCAGACATCTACTGGGACGAGAGTCCTGTCTTCACTCGAGGGTGCAGCAAATCAATAGTGGCAAAACCCTGCTAACTTTAACATTTCCAAAAAATCTTCTTTAACTACCAATCCCTGCAGAGACCCCATTTGCTTGTCACGTGTGCATGCCTGCAGATGTGCGTGTGTACATGTTGGGGTATTTAAAAAGGATAGTTATACTTCCAGATTACAAATTGTGTTAACTTGTTCTTATAAAAAAAAACATTGGGTTTATTGAAATAAGTCTGGTTAAACTCTCTTTCGTTTGGGGTCTAACAGCAACAAAGATAAATAATTGACCATTTTGGTGAATGAGTTAAATATTTACACTAATGTTGCAACCTGTGGAGTATTGGACGAGATTAACTGTGCACTCCTCCCAATCCCAGTTTTAACATCTCCTTCCCAGCTTAATTTCCAGGTGATCGTATACTAGAAGTTGTTATAAGCAAGAAATAGAAACAGTGCAGAGAGGGCACTGCATTGAGTTTGCACATTTACCCCATGACTGCTTGGGTTTACACTGGGTGCTCCAGTCCAACAGTCCAAAGATGTGCAGGTTAGGTAGATTGGCCATGCTAAATTGCCCCTTAGTGTCCCAAGATATATAAGTTAGGGAGATTAGCGGGATAAATACGTGGGGTTATGGGTTAAACCTTGTAAGAGTTGGTGCAGGCTCAATGGGCCGAATGGTCTCCTTCTGCACTAAAGGGATTCTATGATTCACCTGGGATTTGTATTAACAGGTCAACCAACAATGTATTTCATCTCTATGCATCAGAACTTAAGATTTTTAAGTGCACAATCCAGTGTCTAAACTAGGAAATGTAAACTAGAATATTGCTGGAAGAGAAAGAGAGGGAGGAAGAAAGACTGGATTAAGAGAGACTGAAAATGTACAGGAAAAAATCCAAAGCTAAAGGAAAAGACTCCACAATTAGAATAGCTGATTTTCAATGCTTAACTGTTGTTTGGCAGTAATTAATACTCATCATGCTGTTAAAAAGGATGCTTAGATAGAAACAAACAAGCACTAACTTAAGTTTAGTTCATACCCATCACACAAATGCACAAATTGCATGCTATTCAATATATTTGAAAAGCGTGGCAGACAGCAAAATGCTTTTGTGAAGTGAATGGCAGAATGGTGCCTCTTTGACAGCAACTTTGAAATATTCACATCTAACGGTACATCAGCCTTCTCTGAAGTTGCTCTGCTTTTGCACATAAATATCTATAGGTGCTGTTTGTCCCACATTATTTTGAGGAAAATCTGGGCTATGGTGAATAAATGGTTCAAACATGGACAAAAGAGTTGAATTCCAGAAGTGGGATGTTTGCTGATAATAGCACAAGGTTCAGCAGCATCTGCAACTCCGCAGATATGGAAGCAGTCCGTGCCCAATATCCAAGCTTGCGCTGACAAGTGCCAAGCAATATTCAAGCCACACAAGTGCCAGGAAATAACCATCTCCAACAATAGAGAATATAATCCCTTGACATTCACAGCAATACGATCGCTGAATCCTGCACAAACAATATCCTGTGGGTTACCTTTGACCAGACACTGAACTGGACTAGCCACATAAATACTGTGGCTACAGAGCAGGTCAGAGGCTAGGAATCCTGCAGCAAATAACACAACTCCTGACACCCCAAAGCCTATCCACAATCTACAAGGCACAAGTCAAGAGTGTGATGTAATACTCTCCACTTGCCTGGATGAGCGCAGCTCCATCAATACACAAGAAGCTCAACACCATCCAGGACAAAGCAGCCTGCTGGATTGGCACCACATCTACAAAGATCCATTCCCTCCACCACTGATGCTCAGTAGCATGTACTATCTACAAGATGCAATGCAGCAATTCACCAAAGATCCTTAGACAGCACCTTCCAAACCCACGACCACTTCCATCTAGAAGGACAAGGGCAGCAGATACCTGAGAACATCACCACGTGGAGGGTCTTCTCCAAGTCACTCACCATCTTGTCTTTGAAATAGATCACTGTTCCTGGGTCAAAATCCTGGAACTCCCTCCCTAACAGCACTGTAGGTGTACCTACATCTCAAGTAAATTTTATAAGGTGGTAGGGAAACAGCATTCAAATATATCTGTGTGGCCTAGTATCCTTCAGAAATAGGAAGTTGTCTGTTATAGCTCAATCGTGTTATACTGCTTGATAAATTTGTTGTAATACAGCAATGTGTCCATCATTGTTGTTTTTCAGCTGAGCAGGTATAGGGTAAACATCAAAGAGTGTAGCTGTGGATCTGGCCTTCACTTGAAGATCCGGCAATGCCTCTATATTAAAATTTTCATCCTGGTTTTCTAATTCTTCAATGACTTTTCCCTCCCATCTCTGTAACCTTCTCCGGCCCTAGAACTTTCCAAAATCTTTGCATTCCTTCAGTTCTGTCCTCTTGTCCATCCTTGATTTTCATCGCTCCACTATTGGCAACTGTGTCAACTGTTAAGGAATGTTCCTTAACACAAACTGTGTTAAGGAACCTTTTAAAATAGAAATGGGAGACCTTAAGTTCTTGGTCTGGTTGACACAGTTGCCAAGAACTTAAGGTCTCCCATTTCTCTTTTAAAATGTTCCTTAAAACCTAACTTTAATGCCAACTTTTGTGTGATAAAGCTCCTTTATAGCAGTTTGGAATGTGTTTTACTATATTAAAGGCACTATATAAATGCAAGTTATTGTTCAACATCTACTAACAATTTACCAAACAAATGAATGCTCCAAATATAATACTAATGCTGTAATTCAGCAGGTTTACAGTTTATACTTTGAGGAAGAAATAAAATTAGAACATGGCTTTAATTAAGGAGTAATTTAATGAAGACATGTAAATAATACAAGTGGAAATTCAGCACTAAAAAGAGAATAATCAGATAATTTATAAAAGCAAATGTAATCCAGAAAGAATGCAGCATAAATAACTGCGCAGCTGCAGAGCCACCAAGTGCTGGAAGTTTCCATCGGATAATGGTCTATAGGATTTATGGTGTAGTTCATAATCAAAAAATTATAAGAAAATTAAATACAAATTGCAACCACATAAATTCCTTTCTGCCAATGTCATAGTTTGCATCAATTAATAAATTCAGGTGCATAATAGTTGTATTATTGAAACTGTTTGTAGAATTACCTGTAATATACTTCTCCAGGCTCTACAAAATGGTGAGGTTTATTCAAATTAGTGGAATATCTATCCCACTGTATTAATTACTTGGTCTCCAAGTATCAAGCCGCTGGATCGTGACTCTGATGTATACATTCTTTATATGTATCTCCCTCTAATTTCTACACATCATGAAGAGTTTTGTAAATGAGAAGTCAAGTAAATGAGAAACAATTTGGTAACTAAAGAATACAGTTTAAGACAACTGGAAAAAGAATCAGAGGAGGGAAGAATCATTTTTATGCAGCAAGTTATGATGATCTGGAATGCGCTGCCTGAAAGGGTGTGGAAGCAGACTTAATGTAACTTCTAAAAGGAATTTGGAGAAATAATTCAAGGAGAAAAAATTGCAGGGCTATGGGAAAAGAACAGTCTATAGGCCACCAAATAATAACTTCATGGTGGGGCGAGAAACAAACAAAGAAATGGGGGATTTTAATCTACATATCAATTGGTCAAACCAGGTCGGTCAAGGCAGCCTTGAGGAGGAGTTCATAGAATGTATCCACGATAGCTTCCTTAAACAATATGTAATGAAACCTACGAGGGAGCAAGCTAACCTAGATCTGGGCCTGTGTAATGAGACAGGAATAGTTAATGATCTTACAGTGACAACAATGCGGCAATAATAATCTCTCCCTCAATGTCAACAAAACGAAGGAGATTGTCATCAACTTCAGGGAGCGTAAAGGAGAACACGTCCCTATCCACATCAACAGGTAAAAAGTGGAAATGGTCAAGAGCTTCAGGTTTCTAGGTGTCCAGATCGCCAACAACCTGTCCTGGTCCCCCCATGCCGACATTATAGTTAAGAAAGCTCACCAATGCCTCTACTTTCTCAAAAAATTAAGGAAATTTGGCATGTCAGCTACAACTCTCACCAACTTTTACAGATACACCATAGAAAGCATTCTTTCTGGTTGTATCACAGCTTGGTATGGCTCCTGCTCTGCCCAAGACCGCAAGGATCTACAAAAGGTCGTGAATGTAGCCCAATCCATCACGCAAACCAGCCTCTCATCCATTGGCTCTGTCTACACTTCCCGCTGCCTCGGCAAAGCAGCCAGCATAATTAAGGACCCTGCGCACCCCGGACATTCTCTCTTCACCTTCTTCCTTCGGGAAAAAGATACAAAAGTCTGAGGTCACGTACCAACCAACTCAAGAACAGCTTCTTCCCTGCTGCTGTCAGACTTTTGAATGGACTTACCTTGCATTAAGTTGATCTTTTTCTACACCCTAGCTATGACTGTAACACTACATTCTGCACTCCCTTGTTTCCTTCTCTATGAACGGTATGTTTTGTCTGTATAGTGCGCAAGAAACAATACTTTTCACTGTATGTTAATACATGTGACAATAACAAATCAAATCAAAAGTTAGGGATCCTCGCGGAAGAAGTGATCATAGTATGGTTAAATTTGAAATACAGATGGAGCATGAGAAGGTAAAATCCAATACCAGTGTCCTGTGCTTAAACAAAGAAGACTACAAAGGGATGACGGAGGCATTGGGCAAGGTAGACTGGGAGCAAAAACTTTATGGTGGGACAATTGAGGAACAGTGGAGGACTTTCAATGTGATTTTTCACAGTGCTCAGCAAAAGTATATACCAATGATAAGGAAGAACTGTAGAAAAAGAGATAATCAGCCATGGAAATCTAAGGAAACAAAGGAGGATATCAAATTGAAAGAAATGCATACTAAGTGGCAAAGATTAGTGGGAAACTAGAGGATTGGAAAACCTTCAAAAGGTCAACAGAAAGCCATGAAAAAAGTTATAAAGAAAAGATGGATTATGAGAGTAAACTAGCTCAGAATATAAAAACAGATAGCAAACATTTCTACAAATATATAAAACGAAAAAGAGTGGCTAAGCTAAACATTAGTCCTTTAGAGGATGAGAAGATGGATTTAATAACGGGAAATGAGGAAATGGCCGAGGGATTGAACAGGTATTTTGTGTTGGTCTTCACAGTGGAAGACACAAATAACATGCCAAAAATTGATGACAAGGCGGCTATGGCAGGTGAGGACCTAGAAACTATTAAAGAGGTGGTCTTGGACAAGCTAATGGGGTTAAAGGTAGACAAGTCTCCTGGCCCTGATGGAATGCATCCCAGGGTACTAAAAAAGATGGCGGGGGAAATAGCAAATGCACTAGTCGTAATTTACCAAACTTTGCTGGACACTGGGGTGGTTCCCACAGCAAATATTACGCCACTGTTTGAAAAAGGAGGTAGACAAAAGGCGGGTAACTAAAGGCCAGTTAGCTTAACTTCTGTAGTAGGGAAAATGCTTAAATCTATCATCAAGGAAGAAATAGCAAGACATCTGGATATAAAAATTGTCCCATTGGGAAGACGCAGCATGGGTTCATGAAGGGCAGGTCATGTTTGACTAATTTGGTGGAATCCTTTGAGAACATTACATGTGCAGTGGACAGTGAGGAACCTGTGGATGTGGTCAATCTGGATTTCCAGAAAGCATTTGACAAGGTGCCGCACCAAAGGCTGCTGCATAAGATAAAGGTGCACGGTGTTACGGGTAATGTATTAGCATGGATAGAGGATTGGTTAACTAACAGAAAGCAAAGAGTGGGGGTAAATGGCTGTTTTTCTGGTTGGCGAACAGTGACTAGTGGTGCAGTGTTGGGACAACTGTTTACGATTTACATCGATGAGTTGGAGTTGGGGACCAAGTGCAGTGTATCAAAATTTGCAGATGACACTAAGATGGGTGGCAGAGCAAAGTGTGCAGAGGACACTGAAAGTCTGCAAAGGAATATAGATAGTCTAAGTGAGTGAGCAAGGGTCTGGCAGATGCAGTACAATGTTGGTAAATGTGAGGTCATCCATTTTGGTAGGAATAACAGCAAAATGGACTATTATTTAAATGGTAAAAAATTGCAGCATGCTGCTGTGCAGAGGGACCTGGGTGTCCTTGTGCTGGAATCTCAAGGAGTTGGTTTGCAGGTGCAGCTGGTAATTAAGAAGGCAAATGGAATTTTGTCCTTCATTGCTAGAGGGATGGAGTTCAAAAACAAGGAGGTTATGTTGCAGCTGTATAAGGTGCTGGTGAGTCCACACCTGGAGTACTGTGTACAGTTTTGGTCTCCTTACTTGAGAAAGGATATACTGGCACTGGAGAGGGTACACAGGAGGTTCACTAGGTTAATTCTGGAGTTGAGAGAGTTGGCTTATGAGGAGAGACTGAGTAGACGAGGGCTATACTCATTGGAATTCAGAAGAATGAGAGGACATCTTATGGAAACATATAAGATTATGAAGGGAATAGATAAAATAGAAGCAGAAAGGTTGTTTCCACTGGCAGGTGAAACTAGAATTAGGGGGCATGGCATCATAAAAGGGGGAGCATATTTAGGACTGAGTTGAGGAGGAACTTCTTCACCCAAAGGATTGTGAATCTGTGGATTTCCCTGCCCAGTGAAGCAGTTGAGGCTACCTCATTGAATGTATTTAAGGCAAGGATAGATAAATGTTTTGAACAGTAAAGGAATTAAGGGTTATGGTGAGTGGGTGGGTAAGTGGAGTCCACCAAAAAATCAGCCATGATCTGGCCCCTCGAGCCTGGCACAGCAGGCTCGAGGGGCCAGATGGCTTCTGTCTGCTCCTAGTTCTTATGTTCCTATCAACAGGAGAGCAGGACTAATTGAATTAATCTTTCAGACAACTGACAAAGTAGAGGTCTCTGGATCCCGTTCTGTTCTGTATCACTCTATGATTCTATTACACCGATTGCAACCTTAATTTGATTAAAAAATAACAAAAGTTAGTATTCTACTTGGAATATCAGGGGAAAGTATATTGTTGACCAGTATTTGGAATAAACTGGTAAAAATTGTGATACACTTGATCTTTTACACAATAAATCATGAAATTTATTTTACTCAGGACTTTCAAAAGTGTATTTAATGATTTTAACTGTCATAGGCAAAGACAGTAGCCAATTTTCACAAATAGCAAACAAATGAAAGACCCTGTTCGTTGATTTTAGTCATGACGTGGAGATGCCGGCATTGGACTGGGGTGAACACAGTAAGAGTTTTAACAACAGTTACATTTTTAGTTTTCGTGACATTGGTTGAGGGATTGGTTTAGTGACATTGGTTGAGGGATAACAGTACACTGGGGCAAACGCCTAGGTTCTTTTTTCAAACAGATATTTTAGATCCACCTGTGAGGTGATACGGGGCTTTATTTTAAAGTTTCATCCAGCGTCGTGTTTAAAGTCTTATCCGAAAGATGTGGCAACTCTGGCAGTGCAGCATTTTCTCAGTACTGAAGTGTCAACCGAGATGTGAAATGTCACTGGAGTGGAAGCGGAACATACAGCCTTCTAACTCAGAGGCAAGACGCCTGCCACTGAGCAACACCTGACAATAATGGAATAATTTGGTATTTTGTCAAAAACATGAGAATGATTTTGTACCTGTTAAGAACATCATAAATGGTGTCCCTTTTCTATGTCAGAAATTAATTGGAAAAGTTCCTTCACTTCATATGTGTTTAGATTTGATATGTCATGTAACTTAAGTTTTTTTTTCATTTAGAACTGGAAAACATCCATAGCAGATGGGAGGAACTTATCAGAGCAAGTAAAAGTCTAAAATGGCGATAGAAGAAAATAATGAGACTGGAAATTGACGAACCTCCAGGTCCAAATGGTTTCCACTTCAGGGTATAAAAAGGGAATTGCAAATGCTTTAACCTTGATCTTCCAAAACTCCCTTGATTCAGAAATTTCCCCCTTGAATTGGCAGATTGCTAAATGCCACTCCATTATTTAAGCAGGGTGGGTGAGATAGATACAATTATAGACTATTATTCACCGTCTGTTTTGAGGAAGTTACTAGAATCTGTTATTAGGTCCAAGTGATTGAGCATTCAGACAAAGATAAACTGATCAGAGACAACCAGTAAAGTTTTGTAAAGGATAAGTCATGGTGAAATAACCACTGAATTTTTTGAGGGCGTAATTGAAGTGGTAAATATCTATGCTATTTAAAAGGACTTCAAGAAAGGTAATTGATAAAAGTTTATTTATTAGTCACAAATAAGGCTTACATTAACTTACATAAGGCTTACATTAATGAAGTTACTGTGAAATTCTCCTAGTTGCCTGTTCGGGTCAATGCACCTAACCAGCTCGTCTTTCAGAATGTGGGAGGAAACTGGAGCACCTGGATGAAACCCATGCAGACAGGGGGAAAACGTGCAAACTTCACACAAACAGTGACCCAAGCCTGGAATCGAACCCGGGTCCCTGGCGCTGTGAAGCAGCAGTGCTAACCACTGTGTTACCGTGCCGTAAGGATCCATACAAGAGACTATTAACAAAATTAAAACACATGGAATTAAAGGAAACCTAGTGACATGGCTATGGAATTGACAGGAAACAGAAAGAAGGAATTATGGTATGTATTTTAAATGACTGTATGTGACTTTGATATCCTCCAGGAATCTGGAGGCCTCACCCTTGTCACTATATTTATCAATTTCATCACAAAAATCACCAATGAAGGAGAAAGGTCATATATCCAAGATTGCTGATGACACTCAGTAGCAAAGTAAGTAGTGCAGTTGGGAATGGAAAATTGTAAAGGGTCACTGACAGATTAAATGACTTGCCAAAATTGTGGCAGGTGGAGTGCAATGTGGGGAAGTGTGAGGTCACTCAATTTGGACCCAAGAAAGATAAATCAGAGTATTTTCTACATGATCAGATATTAAGAACTGTGAAACAGCAGATTTAAAGCTTGTGGACAGGTACAACCTTTAAACAGGCTAATGGAATGTTATTCTTCATCTGAACAAATCTGGTACTTTGCAGTCACTGCCACCCTGAAGCAGTCTGGGAAGCAGTCCCTTCGTTCTACAGGACTGGGAACCTGACTGCAGCTGCTTTTTCAAGGTTAGTCTATTGTTGATTACTGATAGTAGTTAGTAACTCTAAAGCCAGTAGTCAGTAACTCTACTCGGTTAGTTAATTGTAAATTTAAGAGATGCCAGGAGAGGAATGTGTAGTGTCATATGTGGGGAGTCCTGGATGCTGCCAGTGTCCGAGATGACCACATGTGCAGGAAAGGCTCCCAGCTGCAGAAGCTGGAACTTCAAGTTTTGGAGCTTGAGCAGCAGCTGGAGACACTGTGGCACATCCGCAAGGCTGAAAGTTATGTGGATAACACATTTAGAGAGGTGGTTATACTTGTAGTGCAGGAGTCCCTTAGGGTCCTGCTCACAAACCGGTATTCTATTTTGGAAGCTGATGAGGGCACTGTTTAGCACTGCTGTCTCACAGCGCCAGGGACCTGGATTCGATTCCTGGCTTGGGTCACTCTCTGTGCAGAGTCTGCATGTTCTCCCCGTGCCTGCGTGGGTTTCCTCCGGGTGCTCTGGTTTCCTTCCACAGTCCAAAAGATGAGCTGATTAGGCGCATTGGCCATGCTAAATTCTCCCTCAATGTAACCCGAACAGGCGCCGGAGTGTGGCAACTAGAGGTTTTTCACAGCAACTTCATTGCAGTGTTAATGTAAGCCTACTTGTGACACTAATAAATAAACTTAAGAGTGAATGTAAGGAGTTAGGTAGGAGGTTAAAAAGCAGGACCTCAAGGGTAGTAATCTCTGGATCACTCCCAGTATCACTGCTAGTGAGAATAGGAGTAGGAGGATAGGGCAGATGAAAGTGTGGCTGAGGAGCTGGTGCAGGGGACAAGGATTCAGATTTTTGGAACATTGGGAACTCTTCTGGGGCACAGGTGACCTGCACAAGAGGGATGGGTTGCACCTGAACTGGAGGGGAACCAATATACTTGCTAAAACTACATGGGAGGGTTTAACTAGTCTGGTGGGGAGGTGGGACCATAAAGAGTAGTGAGATAAAAGGGGACGTTGAGGCTAATACAGAATTTAAAGAGATCAAATTAAATAGACAAGGCAGACACGAGCATGGCAGAGAAAAGGGAAGGCTGATGAATTAAACTGGATTTGTTTCAATGCAAGAGGCCTGACAGATAAGGCAGATGAACTCAGGGCATGGATGGTTACATGGGACAGGGATATCATAGCTATTGCAGAAACATGGCTGAGGGAGGAACAGGAGTGGTAGCTCAATGTTCCGGGGTACAGATGCTATAGGAAGGATAGAAGGAAAGGCAAGAGAGAAGGAGGAGTCGAAAACATCATGGTAGTACTTAGAGAGGATAATCCTGAGGGATCGTCCAAAGAGGCTATATGGGTGGAACAGAAAAATAAGAATGGAGTGATCACTTTGATGGGATTGTACTATGGGCTCCCCAATAGTCCGAAGTTGAAGAGCAAATGAGTAGAGAGATAACAGGAGCTGCATAAGAACATAATAACTAGGAGCAGGAGTAGGCCATCTGGCCCCTCAAGCCTGCTCCGCCATTCAATAAGATCATGGCTAATCTTTTTGTGGACTCAGCTCCACTTACCCACCTGCTCACCATAACTCTTATTTCCTTTACTGTTCAAAAATTTATCTATCCTTGCCTTAAAAACATTCAATGAGGTAGCCTCAACTGCTTCTCTGGGCAGGGAATGCCACAGATTCACAACCCTTTGTGTGAAGAAGTTCCTCCTCAACTCAGTCCTAAATCTGCTTCCCCTTATTTTGAGGCTATGCCCCATAGTTCTAGTTTCAACCGCCAGTGGAAACAACTTCCTTGCTTCTATCTTATCTATTCCCTTCATAATCTTATATGTTTCTATCAGATCTCCCCTCATTCTTCTGAATTCCAATGAGTATAGCCCTCGTCTACTCAGTCTCTCCTCATAAGCCAACCCTCTCAACTCCGGAATCAACCTAGTGAGTCTCCTCTGCACCCCCTCCAGTGCCAGTATATCCTTTCTCAAGTAAGGAGACCAAAACTGTACACAGTACTCCAGGTGTGGCCTCGCCAGCACCTTATACAGTTGCAACATAACCTCGCTGTTTTTAAACTCCATCCCTCTGGCAATGAAGGACAAAATTCCATTTGCCTTCTTAATTACCTCCTGCATCTGCAAACCAACTCCTTAAGATTCCTGCACAAGGACTCCCAAGTCCCTCTGCACTGCAGCATGCTGCAATTTTTTACCATTTAAATAATAGTCCATTTTGCAGTTATTCCTACCAAAATGGATGAATAATAGGGTTGTAATTGTGAGGGATTTTAACTTTCCAAACATAAACTGGGACTGCCATGGTGTTAAGGGTTGGATGGGGAGGAATTAGTTAAGTGTGTTTAGAGAAAAACTTCTCAATCAATATGTAGATGGCCCAATTAGTGAAGAGGAAAATTCGACCTCCTCTTGGAAAATAGGGCAGGGCAAGTGATTGAAGTGTTAGTGGGGGAGCACTTTGGGATCAGGAACCATAATTCTATTAGTTTTTAAATGGTTGTGGAAAAGGATAGGTCTGGTCCACAAGTTAAGAGTTTTAAATTGGGGCAAGGCCAATTTTGACGGTATTGGACAGGAACTTTCAAAAGTCGATTGGAGGAGGCTGTTCACAGGTGAAGGAATGTCTGGCAAGTGAGAGGTTTTCAAAAGCAAGCTAACAAGAGTTCAGGGCCAGCATGTTCCTGTTAGTGTGAAGGGCAAGGCTGGCAGGAGTAGGAAACACAGGAGTGGTCAATAAAATGGATGCATATGTCAGGTATAGGTAGCTGGATCAAGTGAATCCTTTGAGGAGTATAAGGGGTGTAGGAGTACACTTAAAAGGGAAATCAGGAGGGCAAAAAGGGGACGTGAGATAGCTTTGGCAGAGAAGGTAAAGGAGAATACAAAGAGATTCGACAAGTATATTAAGGGCAAAAGAGTAACCAGGGAGAGAATTGGGCCTCTTAAAGATCAACAAGTTTGTCTATGTGTAGATCCGCAGAGGATTGATTTAAATGAATATTTCTTTCTCAGTATTCACCGTAGAGAAGCTAGGGAACTCGGGGAAATAAGTAGTGATGTCTTGAAAAGTGTCCATATTACAGAAGGGAAGGTGCTGGAGGTCATAAAACACATAAAGGTAGATAAATCCCCAATACTTGATCGAGTGCATCTCAGGACATTGTGTGAAGCTAGGGAAGAAATTGAGATGCCCCTGGCGGAGATATTTGTATTCATCAACAACCATAGGTGAGGTGCCGGAAGACTGAGAAAGGCAGGGAAAAGCCAGGGAACTACAGACCAGTGAGCCTAATGTCAGTGATGGGTAAGTTGTTGGAGGGGATTCTGAGAGACAGGATCTCCATGCATTTGGAAAGGCAAGGACCGATCATGGATAGTCAGCATGACTTTGTGCATGGGAAATCATGTCTTACAAATTTGATAGGAGTTTTTTGAAAGGGTGACCAAGAAAATAGATGAGGACTTTAGCAAGACCTTCAGCAAAGTACCGCATGGTAGACTGGTCAGTAAGGTCAGATCACATGGAATCCAGGGAGAAGTAGCCAATTGGATACAAAATTGGCTTGCCAGTAGGAGACAGAGGATGGTGGTAGAGGGTTGTTTTTCCAGACTGGAGGCCCGTGACTAGCAATGTGTCGCAGGGATCAGTGCTGGATCCACTGTTGTTTGTCATTTATATAAATGATTTGGATGAGAATATAGGAGACATGGTTAGTAGGTTTGCAGATGACACCAAAATCGGTGGTGTAGTGGACAGTGAAGAAGATTATTTAAGACTACAACAGGATTTTGATCAACTGGGGCCAGTGGGTCAAGGTATGGCAGATGGAGTTTAATTCAGATAAATGTGGGGTGTTGCATTTTGGTAATACAAACCAGGGCAGGACTTACATAATTAATGATAGGGCTCTGGGGAGTGTTATCAAACAAAAAGACCTAGGGGTGCAGGTACATAGTTCCTTGAAAGTGGCATCACAGATAGATGGGGTTGTCTTCATTGGTCAGAGCATTGAGTACAGGAGTTGGGATGTTATGTTGCAACTGTACAAGACATTGCACTCCAAATGTGGCCGTACCAGTGTACAATTCTGGTCAGCCTACTATAGGAAGAATGCTATTATACTGGAAAGGGTGCAAAAATAGATTTACAAAGATGTTACCAGGACCGTATAGGTTTAAATTATAAGGAGAGGCTGGATAGGCTTGGATTTTTTTTCCCTGGAGCATAGGAGGATGAGACGTGACCATATAGAGATTTATAAAATTATGAGGGGCACAGATAAGGTGAATAGCCAAGGTCTTTTCCCCAGGGTAGGGGAGTCCAAAATTGGAGGACATGGATTTAAAGTGAGAGGGGAAAGATTTAAAAGGGATCTGAGAGGCAACTTTTTCCACACGGACGGTGGTGAGTATGTGGAATGAGCTGCCAGAGGAAGTGGTAGAGGCAGGTATAATTACAACATTTAAAAGACATTTGGACAGGTACATGGATAGGAAAGGTTTAGAGGGATATGGGCGAAATACAGGCAAATGAGACCAGTTCAATTTTGGAAAACTGGTCGGCATGGACGAATTGGGCCACAGGACCTGCTTCCGTGCTATATATCTCTGACTCTTAAGAGATTGATTAAACCATAGCTGGGCATACTGCATTCAGTTCTGGGGTGCCACATCTCAAGACAAATATATTAGTTTTTGTTGGAGGTGCAGCCAAATGCATCAGAATGATATCGGGCCAACGTGGTTAAATGATGAAGGGGGGCTGCATAAAGTCAGCTTGTATTCCCTGGAGTATAAGAGATTGAATGGTCTAATTCAGATGTTTAAGACGGTTAAAGGATCTGATAGGGTACATAGAGAGAAGCTACTTCATCTGATGGTAGAGTCGAGAGCGAGGAGGTGTGACCTTAGAGTCAGGCCTTTCAGGGGTGATGTCAGGATGCACTTCTTCACGAAGTGTAGTAGAAATCTTGAGCTCTCTTCCCTAAAATACTGTCCATAGGAACAGGAGTAGGTCATTCAGACCATCAAGCCTGCTCTGCCATTCAATTAGATCATGGTTGATCATCTATCTCAACACCACTATCCCTTGATATCATTAATCTCCAGAAATCTATTGATTTCTGTTTTAACATGTTCAATGATTGAGCTTTCTCAGCCCTCTGGGGTAGAGAATTCCAAATACTCACCACTTTTCTGAGTGAAGAAATTCCTCCTCATTTCAGTCTTAAGTGGCCTACACACTTCTTATCCTGAGATTATGTCCCTTGGTTTTACTGACCTGCCTTCTACCCTGTCATGTCCTGTAAAAATTTTGTAAGTTCCAATGAGGTCACCCTTCATTCTTCAAAACTCTAGAGAATACAAGTCTCCCCAATCTCTCCTCATGAAACAATCCTGCCTTCCCAGGGATTAATCTGGTGAATCTCTGTTATATTCGCTCCATGGCAAGTGTATCCCTCCTTAGATAATGGGGGCAAAACGGTACACAAAACTCCAGGTGATGTGTCATCAAGGCTCTATACAAATGCAGCAAGACATCTTTACACCTGTATTCAAATCCTCTTGCAATAAAAGCCAACATACTATTTGCCTTCTAATTGCTTGCTGCACCTGCAAGCTAATTTTTAGTGACTCAGGAACAAGGATACCCCAGTCCCTCTGGACACTGGTACTTCCCAACATCTCACCGTTTAAGGAATATTTTGCATGCTTTTTCCACTGAAGTGAATAACTTCACACTTATGCACATTATATTCCTTCTGCCATGTTCTAGCCCATTCACTTAGCTGTCCAAGTCCTCCTGAAGTCTCCTTGCATCCTCCTCTCAACTGATATTCCCACTCAGTTTGGCGTCATCAGCAAATTAGGAAATATTACAAGTGGTTCCCACATCCAAATAATTTATATACATCATGAACAGCTATGGACCTAGCACTGATCCTTGCCGTAACCCACTCACAACAACCTGCCATCCTGAAAATAATCCTGCCCTTTCTTTCTGTTTGTTAACCAATTCTCAATCCATACTAGATTTTCCCAATGCCCATGTGCTCCAATCTTGCTCACAAACTTTTGTGGCCTTATTAAAAGCCTTCTGAAAATCCAAATACATTACACCACTGGCTCTCCTTTCTCAATGCTACAAGTAATATCCGCAAAAACACAAACAAGTTTGTCAAACATGATTTTCCTTTCATAAATCCACATCGACCGCGCCCAATTTTACCATATTTTTTTAATGTCCGGTTATCACATCCTTTATAATAGATTCTAACATTTTATCCACTAATGATGTCAAACTAACAGGTCGATATTCCATGAAGACATATCTTCCCAAAGAAATTCCAAGTGTTAAAGCCTCGGGCGGCACGGGAGCACAGTGGTTAGCACTGCTGCTTCACAGCTCCAGGGACCTGGGTTCGATTCCCAGCTTGGGTCACTGTCTGTGTGGAGTTGGCACATTCTCCTCGTGTCTGCGTGGGTTTCCTCCAGGTGCTCCGGTTTCCTCCCACAGTTCCAAGATGTGTGGGTTAGGTTGATTGGCCATGCTAAAATTGCCCTTAGTGTCCTGGGATGCGTAGGTTAGAGGGATTAGTGGGTAAATGTGTAGGGATATGGGGGATTGTGGTCGGTGCAGACTCCATGGGCCGAATGGCCTCTTTCAGTGCTGTAGGGTTTCTAAGATTCTAAGAAATCTGACACCTGAAGGGAGTTGTGCCAGTCTTTTTGGTGCACCCTCCAATGCAATTGTTCAATATTTAGTGCAATTAAAAATCCTTAATGCAATTCTCGCCAGAATGGAGGCTTCAAGCACATGATTCACCCTAACTGGTCGCAGTTGTACGCCATTAAAAGGTGGAGTGGGCTCCATAAAAACACTACTGATGCGCACACAGTCATACCAGGAATATGGCACCCACAAAGTTGCCCTACGGCTCACCATGGGGGAGCTGGGACAATGCTGGACGCCATGGAGGAGAGGAGGGCAATATTTTTCCCACCTAGACAGCCAGCGGGCCTGGGGTCGGACTGGTAATTTGGCAGGAGGGGGGTGGCAGCAGCAATGGTCAGTGCCCGCTCCCTGGCATGGAGGACTGGGGGATAGTGCCAGAACGAATAACCTCATTCAGACAGCAAGGGTGAGTATCCATCCTGTCCTGACATCAGTCCAGTCTGTCACACCTCCATGTCGAACCACTTCCTGACACACCACGGCCTTCCAGCACCTGACCCACTAGCACCTTCCTCCAACCTATCTGGCACCCCCTCACAACACCTGGCTGCTGAGACGCAGCCCTGACTGTTGAGACATGGCCCTGACTGTTGAGACACAGCCTTGACTACACACCTTCCACAACCATGCCCTCGCCCATCGTCCGGATACGCCTTGGCGAGCCTTGTTGCCGGCGGTAGAGGTCCCCAGTGGAGGTTCCTTTATGGAGGAATCCTCCCCCATTACATCAGGGACCTGGGTGGAGGGTGGCACACGCAGCAGTCCAATACAACTGAAAATTGCACCAGTTCACAGGCTCCCAAGAAACCTGCCTTTTTTGTGGTCTTGTGGAGTCTGTGAGCCATGTATATGCTAATTGCCTTAGGCTGCATTCCCTTTTTCATTAACTGAAAAACTTTTTATTGTTTTGTTTGCACTTCAGTCCCATGCTCCTGATTTACGGGCACCTGGTGCAGAGAGGGCTGGAAAAGGAGGACCACCTCCTAGTGAACCTGCTCCTGGGTCGGGCCAAGCTCGCCATAAACAGATCCAGGCAGCAGGCAACTGAAGGGGCCATCCAAATTGTCTGTCCCTCTACCACAGCTACAGACCATGGAAATGTCGGGGGAGTGAACTGTAACCAACAGCGAGGTCGGGGTGTGGCACAGAAGTGAGGAGCCACAAAATCTTCACTATTAAGACCTATCTCAAGTAAGCTGCAATCTACCCATAAACTTGCCCCCCAACTTGTATCCTTGTGTTGCAGGAGACAACCAAAATGAGGCAGGGCCCTCAGGAGTCAGCGCCCTCCCCTACGGAGATCCCAGTTGACACCTCAGAGGGAGGCTCCGAAGAGAATCCTGAGAAAAGCAGCCACGAGTCAGCACAGGCATCATAGGCATCATCCATCAGCGTAGATACAGTCCCCTCGATGGGACAAGTTAGTGGTGAGGCTTCTGGGGCACTTTCTGGTGAGCACCAAAGAGCCGACAATGTACATCAAACAGAGGCGGGAACATCCGAGGGCTCAGGCATGTGGAGGTTTGCCAGAGCCAAGGAGACAGCTGGCCCCTCGCCAACTGTTGAGCTGCTGGGATCCGTTATCCTGAAGCTGCTGGAGGTGCAGCAGCAGAGCCGGGGAATGCAGGAGGGACTGTCAGCAACACTGCAGAAATTGCAAGGCCTGTATGGAGGAACCAACAGCCTTCAGTTGCAGGAGATGGCACCAGCATTGCGTGATACCTAGGCCATCACTGCAAGGGTGGCAATTGTGATGGAAATCCTGGAGCAGGAAATGGTTGCCATGGGTGGCAGGGTCCAAGGCATGGCCAACCCTCAGAGGACGATGGCTGAGGGCCTCAGGACCATGCTGCAACATGGTCATGGCTGCTTGCCACGAGAGCTCTGCCCAGTCTCAGAGGGCTACTACTGAGGAAATCCAGAGTTTGGCCTGGTCTTAGAGCTCTTATCGACCAGGGGATCAGAGCGTGGCCCGGTCCTGGGTCTCCATTGCCGAGGACATCCAGAGTCTGGTCCAGACTCAGAGGATCATCACCAAGGGTTCGCACGCCATGGACCATGCGTAGTTGGGCCTCCAGAACTAGCAGAAGCAGATAACACCGAGGCCTCTGGAGCTCACGCTAGCTGTCCCGCCATCCCATGGAGAACGCCAGGGGCCAATGGGCACCCTGAGGGTGGAGGACATACTGGAGCCCAGGCAGGGCCCTTCCACCCTGGAGACCTCAGACATCCCCAGCCCTTCCAAGTCCCCCCTTCTTGCCACTGGTGCATCCCATGGGCAGCAGGATGAACAGGGTGGCACAGTACATCTGTGACACCCGAAACTTGGCCAGAGCCCTTCATGTCCTGGCCCCCACAGCAGACACCCACCAAGAGCATCACAGGCCACGTGGATGGAACACAACTGACCGCCTCCACATCTGATGTGTATCCTGGGTGGGTGTGGGGGGCACATAGATGTAGCAGTACGCAATGTAAGATTAAGAAGTTGTAGGGTTACGAAGAGAGCATGGGTGAAGACATGCACTAGTTAAGGTTCAGTTAACTGTCACCTAGGAAATCACTATTAAATTTTATTGCACCTCACAGCTGTGACTAATCTGTGAATCACCCGAGACTGCCCACCCTGGGACATTGGGCCAGACCTCCACCTCTGATGTGTGTCATGGGTGGGGGGGTTGAAGTCTCCTGAGGAAGAATGGTACACCACTTCCCCTTGTTGCGATGAGGGCCTCTCTCACCGCCCTGTTCTGTAGGACCCTTGCTGCTGTATGTCCTCCATCCCCCGTCCCCTTTCAGACCTTATCCTCCACATCCTCCTGGGCCTCCTCATCCTCCTCTCCAGAGGCATCTGCACAGTCCTCCTCCTCATCCAGGATGTCTCCCACTGCTGCACCAGGTTGGGGAGGGCACAGCAAACGAGACGATACAAGGGACCTTCAGAGGGCTGTACTGCGGGCCCCTGCCAGGGCAATCCAAGCAATGGAACCTCAACTTTAGGAGCCGATGCATCACTTGATGATGACCAGATGGCAGCACGGGCCTCACTGTATCATGTCTCTGCCTCAGTCTCTGGCCTCTGTACTGGCATCATCAGCCAAGACCTCAATAGGTTGCCCTTGTTCACCAAGAACCATCCTCGCAGCTTGGGCTGGTCTTCAAAGAGTCCGGGGATGTCAAAGCTCTATTGTGCATGCTCCCTGGGTATCATATAAACATTGAATGATGTTAAGGTGGTGGTCGCAGACCACCTGAACATTCTGGGAGTGGAACTGCTTTCTGTTCATGTACCTGACCCCCTGATGGATTGGAGTATGCAGGGCGACATGCATACTGTCGCTGGCCCTGTACGTAGGGCATGCCGGCGATGGCGACGAAGCCTGCAGCTGGCAACCTGGAAGGACCCGATTGCATAAAAGCTGAGGGACATTGTGACCTTCATTGCCACCAGAAATGGGTGTCCTCCTGTCCTACAAGATGCAAGGTGTGTGAGCACATGGCACAGGTGCCGCACTATCTCCTTCCTGAGATGCTGTCAGTGGCGGCACGCTGCATCTGACAGTGCTTCCAAGGACACACAGATCCTGTAGTGTGGGGGTCCTTGTCTCCCACGTCCTCTGTCCCTCCCCTGGGTCTGATGGGTACCATCTCCTGCTCCCGACTGGCGACCCCTTCTCCTCCTGCTGTGGCCTCTGGCCTGGGCTGGCCTTGCCATGGCTGCACGTCTCCCTCCTCCTCCTCTTCCTGTTCCACAGCTGCAAGTATCAGAGCCAGCTCAATTGGCTGCATTGCAAAATCCATTTAATCTATATGGCGGGGTGGGAAAGAGAAAGCGTGAGAGAGAGACAGTCAGTCGCAGGCTCCCTATTCCCTCACAGCAATCGGTGCCCTCATGAGTCTGGAAGCTGGGAACCCTACAGCATCCCCACTACCATGCACCATCTCAATGGATTGCCAACTGCTATCTCAAGAAGTATAATTATTTAACTCCAGTTGACAGCAGTTGGAAGTTAAATCAATAAACAATTTCAAAAACAAAGTAAAAACAATGCCATTGTCAACAATCTTCAAGTGAGTCTTCAACAATGGGTTAAAGTGTTGGTTCCAGATCGATTTGAAAAAGAAATCAGAAGCCAAAAAGCAAGGAAAATGACATAGAATGGTACATTCTTGTACTTCAGTGCTCTTATAAAGCAATGTCTTTTTACTTTTAAATTGTTTGCTAAACAAGTGTATAAACTGTTACTACTGTCTATACATTGTCCCTGCCAACAAATCTTTCAATGTTACTTTTACTATGCAAGTTAAATATCCAACAGAAATTTTACCCTTTTTTTAAAAAATCAGAGCATTTTCATGAGAAGGGCACCAGTTTGACTGTTATTATTACTTAGCCTGCAGAATAAACTCCATGGGTAGGATTTACCACACAACCTACCACGTGTTTCACGGCAGTGGAAGGCAGCCTGCCATTGGCCAACGGTGAGATCTTCTGGTCCCTCCATTGTCAATGGAGCTTCCTGGGAAATCTATGGTGGGGGTGCGCCTTGGCGGGACCAGAAGATCCCACCCATGTGAACGGCCAGAAAGTTCCAGCCCATACACCAAACACAACAAATCGGGTGACCAACACTTCCAAGAATAACCTTTTCACTAAACTGAATATAATTTATTTCTTTTTTTAAAAAAATCTTTCATGGAGGTATTGCTGGCTAGACAGCATTTATTGTCCATCCCTAATTGGCCTCAAGGAGGTGGTGGTGAGCCACCTACTTGAACTACTGCATGCAACGTGATGTAGATACATCCAGTGTTGTTAAGAAGGGAGTTCCAGGATTTTGACCCAGCGACAGTGAAGGAATAGAGATATAGCTGGAGGAGAATTTACAAGTGCTGGTGTTCTCATGAATCTGCTGCCTTGTCTTTCGAGGTGGTAGAGGTTGCACGTTTGGAAGGTGCTGTCGAAGAATCCTTGATGAGTTGCTGCAGTGCATCTTGTAAATTGTAAACACTGTGCCACTGTGCATTGGTGGTCGAGAGAGTGAATGTTTAAGGTGGTGGGTGGGGTGCCAATCAGACAGGATGCTTTGTCCTGGATTAATCCCCTATCCTTTCCTAATCCTCAAGAATAGAGGCTGTAAAATGTCAGCATTGATATTTTATACTGTTTACATATTTATACAAGTGTTAATTCCTTTACTTTAGTATTTAAGGTTTTCTGATTATTGCTTATGCTCAAGAATTCCCTAAATATTTAGATTGCAATCATAAACTTGTCACAAAGGTTTAATTTATTGATTCAAAACTGATATTCAACTTTATATATTTTGCTGTCATGAAAAATTAAAAGAAAGAACCAGGCTCTCAATTGTTAATGTACTTATATACATTTCATTAAAATTTGTAATGACAGATCTATTTTTTCTCTTTATATTCAACATCTACGATGCAGGAGAAGTAAATTCAAAACCTTTTGAGCCCAGAACCCGCAAAAGAAGTTGGTGAGAGTTGTTATTAGCACTCCTGTTTCTGGGTCAGGAGTTTGTGGGCTCGAGGATCATACCAGAACTGGAGTTACCAGTACAATGCTGGGAGGCCAGTGTACTGTGAAGGTGTTGCCTTTCAGGTGACATATCAGAACAGAATTCACACCTATCATTTTGGTAGAAACTAGATGACCCATGGAACTCTCTGAATAAGAGGAGATTCTCCTAGTCCGTTTGTCAACACTCTCCTTCAACCAATACCATAAAAACATCAGCTTGTTATTCATCTCATTGTTGTTTATTTCTGGTAGAGAATGGTTGACAATGGTAACTGAACTTCCAAAGTAATTGTTCGTACAGGGGTACTTTTCAGAAGTCAGTTTTAATGCAAAAGGCAGAATAGTTGACCAAAATTAAATACGATTTTTCACTCAAGATGGTGTATACAATTGAAGTCACTTGCTGGGCACCTCTGATGCCAGAGGGTCTATACTGAGATGATATAGTGCGGCACAAACCTTTAACAAATACTTAATAATGCAATAAGCATTGAAAATATTTATTTAAAAATTTCCTTGAAGCTTCTCTTGCAGCAAAGTTATTGCAGCAGAATGGGAGAACCTTCAAGGAAATTCATTCTGTTTCACCAAATCAAGTCCTAGACCTACAAAAAGGTCTCTTAATCTTTATATTTGTGACCAACTAAATTAAGTTTTTAAGTTTATTTATTAGTGTCACAAGTAGGTGGCTAACTCCAAGCTCCTATTATCAAATGGATAACTATTTCATTCTTCACAGAGATTTTTTCCCCCATAGATTAAAGCAATGAGAAGATGACATAGAGGTCAGATTCCAAAAGAGATAATATAAAAAACTTCATAGAAATATCAATCAAGCAAAGTCAACACTTCTCTGCACCTCTGGAAATAATCTCACTCACATAATCCTTTCACAAGCAGAGAAATGTTGAGGCTTTGCTTGACTGGCATTTCAACGCGGTTATAATTTCTGTGATCTCTTTTGTCAATGTCTCAATGTTTATCTGCACAAAGTAAAGAGTTGTCAAGTGCTTAAAGTTCACGTTATTGGTACTTTAATGGTTTGTCTGATTGACAATTGTATGGGGTTGTCGGAACACTGAATTTTTAACAAATATTATGACTGGGTGCTATTTTCTAAGCAATTTTACACATGCCAATGTTGCTATTTGCTTTGGCATAAGGGGGCATAGGGGACTTGGGTAATAACTTTTGCAATTACCTTTCAAAAGGTTCCTGAATTCAGATTATGGATTCCTCCAAAGAGCCGTGAAATATGAGTCATCAAGTAGCTCACCTAACTTCATGAAAATTAAAAACATGGAAACACAGAAAATAGGAGCTGGAGTAGATCGTTCAAGTGTGGGCAAAAAACATGGCCAATACAGTATAACATGAATAAATGTGAAATTATCCACTTTGGATGGAGAAACAAAGGCAGAGTATTATTTAAATTGTGACCGATTGGGTAATGTTGACATACAAAGGAATCTGGGTATCTTTGTACACCAATCTCTGAAAGTAAGCATGCAGATACATTTAAGATATATTTAAGAAGGCAATAGATAGATTTCTGGACTGAAAAAGACAGAGCAATTAAACAACTACTTCATATCTGACTTCACGAAGAAAGACGTAACTTTATTTTCCAGAAATGCTATGGAACCAAGGTCTAGTGAGAAGGAGAAATTGAAGGAATTTACTATTACTAAAAAAAAGGTGCTGGAGAAATTAATGGGACTGAAAGCCAATAAATCTCCATGGCCTGATAATCTAGGTCCCATGGTACTAAAGGAAGTGGCTATGGAAATAGTGGATGTATTGGTTGTCATTGTGCATCATAGAATCATAGAAAGAATCATAGAAACCCTACAGTACAGAAAGAGGCCATTCAGCCCATCGAGTCTGCACCGACCACAATCCCACCCAGGCCCTATCCCCATACATTTACCCGTTAATCCCTCTAATCTACGCATCCCAGGACACTAAGGGGCAATTTTAGCATGGCCAATCAACCTAACCCGCACATCTTTGGACTGTGGGAGGAAACCGGAGCACCCGGAGGAAACCCACGCAGACACGAGGAAAATGTGCAAACTCCACACAGACAGTGACCCAAGCTGGGAATCGAACCAAGGTCCCTGGAGCTGTGAAGCAGCAGTGCTAACCACTGCGCTACCGTGCCGCCCATAATGCAATTTCTATAAATACTGGAACAGTACCAAAAGATTGGAGGGTGGCAAATGTAACCCCTGCTATTTAAAAATGGAGGGAGGGAGAATTACATGGGAATTACAGACTGAAAAGTATGGCAAGAGTGCAGGAGTATGATGTTGAGATAGGGGATCAGCTATGATCATATTGAATGGCAGAGTAGCCTTGATCCCATACTCAAGTCCTCTTGCAATGGAGGCCAACATACCATTTGCCTTCTTAACCGCTTGCTGACTTTCCATTTAAATAATACTCCGCTTTTGTTTCTCCATCCAAAGTGGATAACTTCACATATATTCATGTTATACTGTATTGGCCATGTACTTGCCCACTCAATTTGTCTAAATCACCATGAAACCTCTCAACATCATCCTTAATCACATTCCCACCAAGATTTATATCATCAGCAAACTTGGAAATATTACTTTTGATTCCCTCCTCCAAATCATTGATGCATACTGTGAATAGCTGAGGCCCAAGTACTGATCAGTAGGACCCATTGCTTGCCACTTCGAAAAAGACCCATATATTCCTCCTCTCTGTTTCCTGTCTGCTAACCAATTCTCAATCCATACCAATGTATTAACCTCAATCCAATGTGTTTTAATTCTGTACACTAAACGCTTCTGAGAGATTTTTTTCAAAAGCTGAAAATCCAAATACATAGCATCCCCTTATCTATTTTGCTAATTACGTCCTCAAAAAATTCCAGTCAGCTTGTCAAACCTGACTTCCCTTTCATAAATCCATGTTGACTTTGTCTAATCCTGTTGATATTTTCGAACAGTCCTGCTATCTCATCCTTCATGATAGGCTCTCGCATTTTCCCTACTCCTGGTGTTAGACTAACCAGTCTGTAATTCTTGTGTAATTCTCCCTCCCTCCATTTTTAAATAGTAGAATTACATTTGCCACCTTCCAATCTTTTGGGACTGTTTCAGTATCTACAGAAATTGCACGATGACAACCAATACATCCACTATTTCAATAGCCACCTCCTTTAGTACCATGGGACCTAGATTATCAGGCCATGGAGATTTCTTGACTTTCAGTCCCACTAATTTCTCCAGTACTTTTTTTTTAGTAATACTAATTTCCTTCAATTTCTCCTTCTCACTAGACCCTTGGATCCATAGCATTTCTGGAAAGTTAATTTATGTCTTCCTTCATGAAGGCAGATATGAAGTAGTTGTTCAATTGCTCTGCCATTTCCTCGTTCTCTATTCAAACTGTAAAGGACCTACATTTTGCAGGGGGCTAGGTGTGCTGCCTCCACAATAGCGCTGGCCAGGTCAAGTGTGCAGGTTGCAGGCTCACAAACCACATGCTTATCCTACACCAGCAAAAATTGGGGGTGCAGAAAATGGGGGTTGAACTCCCAGAATCAGTTCTGACCCACCATTTTTAAATAGTTCCAGAGTCCTGGCCCCTCTGCAAAAATCCAGCCCAGTGATTTTTTACAATTTTGTTAGAAGAATATCTCATCAAATTTGGGTAGAGGTGGCAGTGACAAATAAGAAAATGAATTTTTTCTCCACTATGGTCAACCAACCAAGTTCTCTCAAGGTTAAGCCAAATTCAATGTATAGAACCATAGAAAAGTTACAGCACAGATGGAGGCCATTTGGCCTGTCTTGTCCATGCAGGTCTGAGGACATCCAAGTGCCCTTTCTAATCCCAGTTTCCGGGATTAGAAAGGGCACCTGGCCCATAGTCCTGTAGCTTACTACAGCACTTCAAAGTTGCAGATCCAGATACTTTTTAAAAAGAGTTTAGGATCTCTTCCTTCACCACCAACTCTGCAATAAATAAGTTTTCCTCATGGCCCCTCTACACCTTCTGCCACTCATCTACGTCCCCTGGTTTTAGAATTCTCTGCCAAGGGAAACAATTTTATTCTGTCCAATATCTCTTCCCCTCATAATTTTGTACACCTCAATCAAGTCACCCATCAGCCTTCTTTGTTCCAAGGAAAATAACCCCAACCTATTCAATCTCTGCTCGTAAGTACACTTTTCTATCCTTGGCAACATTCTTGTAAAGCTCCTCTGCACTCTCTCCAGAGCAATTATGTCCTTTCTGTACCGTGGTGACCAGAACTGCACATCACACTTCAGTTGTGGCCTCACCAGTGTTTTATATAATTCCAACACTATATCCTTACTTTTATATTCTATACTTCTGGCAATGAAGGAAAGCATTCCATAAGCCTTCTTTGCAACCCTGTCAACTTGAACTGCTGCCTTTAGGGACCTGTGTACTCGTACACCAAAATCTCTTATTTTATCTACCCCTCTTAGTATATTCTCATTTATTGTGTACACCCTATAGCTGTTTGACCTTCCTAAATGCATGACCTCACATTTCTTGGTGTTAAAATCCATCTGCAACTTTACTACCCATTCCACCAACTCACCTATATAATTTTGGAGATTATAACTATACGCTACACGATCCACTACTTGGCTAATCTTTGTGTTGTCCACAAATTTCACAATCGTACCTCCCAAGTTCACATCCAAATCATTAATATACAACACCAACAGCGAGGGTCCTTACACCGAGCCTTGTGGAACATCACTTGAAAGAACTTTCCACTCCCAGAGCATCCATCAACTATTACCCTATGTTTCCTGTTCCAAACCAACGTTTTATCCAGTTTGCTACATTACTCTGTATCACATGGACTCTTCCTTTTTTCACCAATCCGCCATGTGTGACCTTGTCAAACACCTTGCTAAAATCCATGGACACAACATCCACGGCACTATCTTCATCAACCCTTCTTGTCACTTCTCAAAGAATTCTATCAAATTTGTGAAGCAAGACCTTCATTTAACAAATCCATGCTGTCCATGCCTTTCTATGCGACAATTAATCCCATCTCTCAGAACTGATTCTACTAATTTGCCCAGCACCGATATAAGACTAATTTCCTTCAATCTGTCTTTAAACAATGAAACTACATTTGCATTTCTCCAGTCTTCTGGCACATTCCCTGTATCTGGTAAGGATTGGAAAATCATCATCAGAGCATCTGCTGTCTTCTCCCAGACACCTTCAGCAGCCTCGGAAATAATCCATCTGGCTCTGGCGACTTACCAACTTTCAAGGATTTCAACCCTTTAAGTACTCCCTTTCTCTTTATGATTATCCTGTCCAATATCTCACTGTGTTCCTCCTGAACTACTATATCTGCATCATCCTTTTCTTTTGTAAAACCTTTCCCACAGCATCTGCATCTAATCACAAGTTCCCTTCTTCTGATAGGTCCCACCTTTTCCTTAACTAACTTTTAGTATATATAACTCCTACAATAACCTGCCTATATCATATCTCATCACTAACTACAAGTGAGTACCAGGTGCTGCACCACTGGGATAGCAGTCTTCACACTAACTTTTGTCTCATCAAGGAAAGTAAGTAAAACAATGAGAAGTAAGTCAGGAGTCAGTAATGGCAACAAGTAAATTGTAATTTTTAAAAATATTGCTTTGACTCTCAACTTACGAATTGAAGTGATCATACTTTATCATTTCCTGTGTTGCACTGCATTTGGAGTCAATTTGTCCACACAGAAATTCCACTGGGAACTGAACGGAGACTGCTTAAATTTATTTCAATTTGTCATCAGATAGAACAGACCTTTATCCCATCTGTCTAGACTGGATTTAAATCCATAATGTAGGTAGAAAAAGTGTTCTAATACACTGCCAACCAATCTATTTCAAGCATCTTGGGGGATATTTAAATGATACAATTGAAGGATGACAATGTAAAACATTAAACAATGTAGCTCATGTTCAGCTTTCATAATTTCAGTAGCTTCGTTTGCACAACTGACTGTTAACATTACTGAATCCTTACTGTAAGCATAATCTTTTTTCCTTTAATGGTACAGCAGAGAGTTGGACCGATCAAGTAATGTATCATAACTTTTAATATGACTCGGTATCAGACAGCAACGTAATTATCCACGAGTACGGACAATCTATCATTGCACTTACAAATTTTGTTGTGTGTAATAATAAAACTCCTTGTTAGAAATATTTTTTCTATTTACAAGATAAGTTCTTTAAAAAATCTAATATTCACAGAATTTGGAAAAGGAATGCACTTAGAATCAACAATTGTTATAATGGGAGCCTGTCACTACAAGATTTGCTCAGCTTTGCTATACAGCTTGGATGAGGGACAATACTTGCTTGAGAACTACACACATCAGTAAAAGAGAATGCAATCTCAATTCCAAGGGTGGTGATGAGCCAGAAAACTTCAACTACAATCATACTGAACACATGATATGAATCTCCATATTTAAGCAAAATAAATTTATTGAAAAACATGCGTAGACCAAGAAAAGACACAAATTATGTAAATATCGAGTCTTGCCAACTCCCTGCAACACCTATTATGGATTTCATCAAAATTATCCTAAATAACAGTAATTATCACTCTAAAATTGATACTTTGAACTGAGAGAAGTGTGCCGGAATCTCACTAATGGATCATTTATTTGTTTATGATCCATGCACATTCACTCAAAATTTAGCATAGCAAATAAGGTGACAAAGTCAGCTAAAAACACTACCTATACTGTAATTAGATAATACTGCATTTAGACTGCATTGGACAGTTCCACTCCAAACAGACCAGCACCGCAAAGATGGACAGATTATCATGAATGTTATTTCTAAAACTTCTAAGTACATTTAAAAAAATAACAAAATAAGAGGGGTCAAGAAGGCGGCTATTATATCAGATTAATGTTTAGAGATAGTCTTATAAAATGTATTTATTTTTAAGATCAATATGCAATCACATCCCATGATTTAAGGAAACACAGCAGAATAGTGTACATTATATTTTAAAATCACGTAAGCAAATGACCGTCCATTAAACTCCAAACACCAACAATTCCCTTCCACGTTGTGTAGCTGCTGCAACCCTCCTGTCTCAGCACAATACGTGAGCTGAGTAACAAAGATAAGGTTCAAATCCATCTGAATGCATAAGTAAGTATTTCAAAGGTATTAACAAAATAAAGGTCAAATTCCATATATTAATATAACATTAATGCTGAGTCTAAGGTTCACCATTACTGAACAAATATTTTTGGACATTTATAAATTCTAAGGACAAAGAAAATTAGGAGGTGCTCTAAAAAATCTGCAAGACTACTCAGCTGTGTGTGTGGTCACACTAAAAAGGTGGCTGAATCTCTGCTAATCTTTCCACATGTAATGTACCCACTCCTAAAAGTTTCAAAATAAATGCTATATTATACTCCTACTAAAAGGGAACAAATAGGGCCAAACAGCCAGATTAATAAATTAGTGAGCAAACAATTACATGTCATTTACATTGTACTTAATTCAGATCATAATTCTAACATTGTTTGCAACTATTTTTTCAGATCAACTCGCTCATTTTTATTGTTGAAGATGCCACCTATCCACCTGCTCTCATTCCATTTGTACTGCAATTATCACAACAACTGAACCAGGTTTACTACAGAACTAGTAATTTAAAAAACCTAAAAACCCTTCATTGAGCAGAATAGTCAAATACCTGTTGAAAGAGATGGGTTATGATTCTCAATTTTTACCATTAAAGGAAATTATCTTCAAGCAAGGAACAAAAGTGTGGACAGGAAGCCATTATAAAACAAATGTTTGAAGCCAGCATAGTTTTGGTCCTGTTTTCTGAAGAAACAGGCAGGAAAAAACACCAGACGATGGTTTCATAAATTTGAATGAATGCCACGAGGCAGAACGTGAGGGTCACCAGGGTCCACCATACGGATGTACAAGTCAACAAAGAATCACTGTAGGGCACAGACCAAAAGAATTACAACAAAGTAGCCAAAGGTTTGACAAAAGGAGAACCTTGTGAACAGCTCTACTCTAATGAGAATGAGCAAACATGCTGCGTTTGCTGTCAGCATTCTCCTTTCATCTCATTCTTTTTAATACCACCATCAGAGTCAAATTCAAAATTATCTTTTGACAAAGATGTACGTGCACTCTCAATTTCAACATCATAAAACCACATGCACAGCTCCGAAACACTGCAAACCTTCAATTTAAATTTACAGTTGGAGCAAACCAAAGCAATATGCACTCAACAATTTTAATAACCTATTAAGTTGCGACTTCAATTTCATTTTATGAATATTTTCCTTGGGGAGCACTGCTATCACAAAGAAAGATAGAAATTTTTTAAAGATAAATAGCGTCATTAATCTGCAACATTTCTTTTCTATTATCTTTCAAAATGAGGAGTTATTTTTGTGCAGATCTTCATGTAATTAGCTCTTTATTCACCACCAAGAAATGACCGTGTTCTGAAAATTAAAAATTTGTCATTAAGTAGAATTTACCATAATGTCATTTATCTTTATATAATTTATCAGTGACAGCAATAGGACTGGGAATCCATCAGTTTTACCATGGCAAAGTTAACAAATTGAAAGATAGAATAATCCACTACTTTTCGCAAGAATTTAAGCCATTTGCGAAATTAAATGATATTTAAAGTTTTAATTTTGCATTAAAACCTGAATGAGATGTTCATAATAAATAGCTGTTAACTGTAAAGATTTTTGAATGATTAAAAACCAATACAGTTAGAATCTACAAGACTATTTTTGCTACAATTCACACATTTATCCTACAAATCTGGTTAAGTTGTAGTAAACGCCCAAGTGTGAAAAGTAAGTAAACCAATAAGCAGTAACAAATCATTAAATAAAATTGCTTCAACAGAATGTTGAATAAGTAAAAATGAACTCATACAAACAGATAAATTACTCCATGAGGACTCTCAGTCGCTAGCGCTGACTAAACACACACTTCAAAGATGCTGAACATGATAATCGTTGTTCTGATCAAGTATTCAAAAGAACTTTAAATGTCACTACAGCTAATACAAGAACAAATTTAAAATATTTTATACAAAATTTACATTTACAATTATTAAAAAATTACTTTACATAGAATTTCTAAAACGTATTTTTTCTCACTTGTTGGAACATCTCGTGTCACTGAAACTCATTGCTTACAGCATCAAAAGCTAGACCTTTCTGATGCCTGAAAGTCTTAATTGTGAAAAATATACTGTGGATTATATCAATAAGGGGCGCTGAATATATTATTTGCTTTGGCAGGTTTGTTTTCTGGGTACATTTTTTCTAGGTACTTTTTACAAGTACATTTAGTAAAACCATAAAATTGAAAAACATGAAAGAGCTCAGTTAATAAATACTGACTGAAGAATGTCCAGCAAATCAATGACAGCTAATTTCTCAATTAATCTGCAGTAACAACACTGCAATCATTAATCTTTTGTGTTATCATTGCCACTTGATGGGGAAACAGAAGTGACAGTCATAGCTGCACAAATACAAAACAGAAAAAGATATTGTAATAATTGCTCTCATCCATCTAGTATTCTAGATTCTGAGTTTGTTAGCTTTTCCTGGGCAGTGAGAGCAGAGAAGATGCTGTACTGCTACTAATGATACATCAAATGAATAAGAGGCAAAGTTACAAGGGAGGTATGAATAATGGTAGAAATATTTACAAAATCTAAGTACAACTAACAAACTTCTACTTTTCAAATACAAATTATGAACTGAAGTTTTAAATTCTGTACATTTTCCAATTACATGTGCACTAATAAATGTGATAACTGCAATGAGCTACTATTTAAAGACCACCACAGTATTTGTAGAGGTTTTCTGAACTTTTGGCCATTTTATTTGTCTGGTTAAGTGTGAAAAGTAACATTCTTAGAACAGACTCAGTGCAAGCAAGCTTATTCAACTTTGACATCCTTTTAAAGGGTGTCAGTTGGGTTCAAAGATTAAACCCAAGTTCACATGGGTCTGCTTTCTTCTACAGCCACCCCAATCACATTTAGCAGTATTAAATTATAGCATCCTATTAATCTTAAAATCAACAACAGCTCAACCAGCCTAAAATAAATTGTGGGATCCATATTTGGTAACAATGATTATTTAGTTTCTCTAGTGAATATTTGACCTTGCATATTTAACTGAAGAGGAAATTGCACAATCTTGGACTGTCAAACCTCAGGTCCAGTCCGTTTAGATTACAGAATAGAGAAAAAGCCAGGTTTAACCATTCTGGTTAGAATTTGACATTATATTCACTTGAATGAAATACAGTCGGTTTAATATTTCCCAATGTATTCAATGATAATTTACTATTAATGTAATCATGAAACTTCCAGAGTTTTTCATTCTGAGAGACAGGAAGGAGGACCAGTTAAATCAGGCGTACAAAACATATTGAAGGGGTCAACGTCATATACCAATTATTTTAAGAATAGTTATTGTTTAAATTTAGACATTAGTTACTGAAAGTAACTGAATTACTTGCATGCTCAGCGCATGAATGCCATTTGCTCAATGGTTTTTATTTTAATCTACTGCAAATGGAACATTAGCATCTTTTTAAGGAAGGAAATTTAGCTTTCTACTTTATTCTCCTTCCTCCATCCATTGCTACATCATGCTCAGTGTCTGGACTGAAGGAGCAAATTTGAGGTACAATTTTAAAATGCGCAAATAACACTAAATTTAGGGCTGGCGTGGTGTTACTTAATACAAAGGAGGGCTGTGACTAAATACAGGAAGAAATCAAGACATTTGTAGAATGGCCACGTAATTGTCAAATTAACTTCAATCTGGAAGAATGCACGGTCGGAAGAATAAAGAGGCAACATACCCTTTGGAAAATGAATGCCTAATGAGGGAGAGAAACAGAGGGATCTAGGGGTACATTAAGTGTAGTGATGCGAGTTAATAAGGCCAAAACAAAAAGCAAGCAAAGGTTTGTGTCACATTTCCAGAGGGATAGAATTGAAAAGCAGTTACATCACAACATGCATAGAACCTTGGCGGATTACATTAGGGAGTTTGTGAAAAGTTCTGGTCTCCATATTGTAAAGAGTGTAGAGGCACTGGAAAAAGTACAAAACGATTTACTGGAATGATACCAGAACTGAGAGGTTATATCTATCAGGAAAAGTTGAACAGGTTTTTTTTGTCAGAGAAGTTTGAATGGTGATCTGATCTGAGGATTTTAAGATAGTGAAATGATTTGATAAAACAGATGCAGAGAAGATATTTCCACTTGCCGAGAAATCAAAACCAGGGGTCAGAATTTTAAGCCCAATTGAAAACTCAAAAATCTTTTTACCCAAATAGTAATTAAAATGTGGAACTCACTACCACAAGGAGTAGTTGATTTGACCAATATAGATGCATTTAAAGGGAAGCTAGGTGAACACACAAGGGAGCAAGGAATAAAAGTATATGTTGACGGGTTAGGTGAAGAACGCGAGAGGAGGTTCGTGTGGAGTATAAATACTGGCACTGGTTGAATGGTCTGTTTCTGTACTGCAAATATAATGTAATACAATGTGTAAGAAGCCTCACCTTTTCATTATCCTTCATCAGTCCACTTGAAGAAGGTATCTCACATGCACTCATTACTTTCTGAAACAATGTTGAAAATTCAGACTAGAATCTGTATCCTGCCACTCAGACTCTATTTTAGTCAGAAATAGCAATATAATTTCTGTGCATGCATATAAGTTAAATATATAACTTATAAATTCAACCATTCAGTTCTGTATTCTGTGCTTTTCACATTTACACTTAGTCACTTAAAGAGAAAATGCGTTCATCTTAGTGTTCAGAAAACACTAAGTATACAGTATTTGTACACCTTTATGAGTTTCAATCTCCAGTTGTCATCTTATTCAGTAAAACTGCTGGTCAGAGATATTGATGAAAATTGCCACTTTGCCTTTAGTTTCTTCATCAGTAAATGAGAAGTGGGAGAAGGAACAGAAAGCTTTAAATGTTGATTTATCTGACTACATTTTGGATCGCTGATTTTAGCAGCTCATATAGGCTTTGTTGACATAATGCATCAAAAACAGAATGAGGATTTTAAGCAAAACTTACAGAATTGAGCCTGTCCTGTGCTGTGTTGTTTCAAACAACAATATTGCTTATAGAATTTCATCCATGACATAGAGTTAGTGATCAACGTATACTAAATCTATAACTCTGAACATCACATGCCAATCTGGACTCCATTCTGAGCAAATGTCTCTGATCATAATTTTAAATCAGAGAAATCAGAATAATGAAATAATAAGAATCACAAATGATTAGCTATCCAGTTTTAGAATATTTAATACTATTTTCAGCAATTGATTTAATTATCTGTTAAGTAAATATTAATGCATTATAAGAGCGGACAGGACGTACATGCTGTAGTCCAAGTCATAAATATCTCATTAAACTTAACATCCATTCTAAAAGCAACAATGCTGTTTTTTAAATTTAAAAAGTACATATATTTAAAATTGTGTAGACATTTTGAGTAATGAAATGTCTATCTAGCTTTTGAAGTATGAAAACCTTTTTCTTCCATGTGACAACTGTATGGATTATGTAAACAATTTTGAAGATTATAAAATAGGATCAGAGAAAGTGGCAGAAATCTGAATCACAGTAAGTGACAATCAAGGAATATGGTGGGGGGGGGGGGGGGAGGAGAGGGAGAGAGGGAGAGAGAGAGAGAGCGAAACAACTGTTCTAATTTCAAAATTGTGACAGAAGACACAAACAGTTAAATGCCAAACGACCAGAACTGGTAGATAAAGAAACATCAATGTTTAAGCCAGTCTGTATAACTCCTAAACATTTCAAGTCTGAAAATGGTTAGCTTGCCACTTTAATGTCAATACATTGAAGTTGATGTCGTAGTTTTGCATGAAACTCCCTAACTTGCACTGTATTTCTATCTTGGGAAAGTTAGTGCAAGCAAGCTGGGTGATTTAGAACATAGAACATTACAGCGCAGTACAGGCCCTTCGGCCCTCGATGTCGCGCTGACAAGTGAAACCAATCTAAAGCCCCTCTAATCTACACTATTCCAATATCATCCATTTAATTTTGTTTCCAATGATACTTAATTATATTATTAGAGGAAATAGCATTTTCTTTTTAAAATTGCTAAATTGAACACAGTTCTAACCAAATTAAAAGTGAATTACTGCAGATGCTGGAATCTGAAACAAAAACAGAAAATGCTGGAAAATTTCAACTGGTCTGACAGCATCTGTGGAGAGAAAACAGTGCTAACTAAGTCTGGATGACTCTTAGTCAGAGCTGGGGATGAAGAGTCATCCAGACTCAAAACATTAGCACTGTTCTAACCAGACTGGCAGATCACCGTGGTGCTGTTCACAGAGAATTAGACGACATGCAAAGTAACAATTTCAGCGGCATTATATCATGTAAAACAGTGCAAAGCACTGAACGCTATTTGCTCTTTCTCTCTCTCTTTCACACTTGTGATTCTATTAACCCATTAGGTAGTTTTTATTTAAAAAAAACTTTATTTATGAACACAGAATATAACAAAAAGAATTAGCATAACTTTTATCAATTAAAATACTTAATCATGACAAAGTATAATTCTTAACCGCTATCTATCTCTATAGTTCCAATTTAAGCAATATCCCCATAGACATACATCCTTCTTCAGAACCAATTAGCACCAAAAATAGATATGCTCACCTGGATGCTAGATTTTCAGCCTTTTAACCTTTCTGGACAGATACAGAAAGACACCTGCCTTCTGACTCCCACACAGCAGTTTCCAGAGAAAGATCTAAACTCAAGCGGCAGAACTTCATGGAAACATATTTTCTGACAGATCCCAGTTTCCAAATCCAGAGAGAAAGAGATAGCTATTCTCTCTATAGCTCCCAAACAGCAACTGTAATGGGTTTCTCTCAGTGAGGCCAGTCCCACCCAGTCACTTTACCTTGTCAGTCAACCTAATCAAGCCTCACTCTGAAAAACCCCTGGGGATAACTGAAATTACAACCCTGCATTGGTCCAGATTAAAAACAAACATTTTAGCAATTAAGATCAATTATGTTGTTGCAGTAACAACATGCGCTGCCAAGTACAGAAAAAGCAGCACCGATAATAATACAAACTGCTAAAATAAATCTTGCACAGGAAACATGGTGCAAATACATTTCTTAAAGGCACAGTATCATCTTACAGTCACTCTGCTTCTTTCCCAGTTTCTATTTTTTCCTTTTTGTTTTTCCCCTCTGGCTGTTTTACTCTGACCCATAGAAGGTGGACAGAAGTAATGTTTGCGCCCATTTGTTAGTCTGTCTGTAAACAATATTTTTCAAAAATTAATGAATGGATTTCAACAAAACATGATACATAAATAGAGTATGACCTAAGGAAGAACTTTGGTGAAAATACAGATTTGGATCCGGATACTGGCATTTTTTTGAAGGATCCATTAACTTTGAGTGATGGGGCAACTTGACTTTTTTTAATTAATGGTGAGAGTTGTTTATTTAGAATGTTGCTGATTGTTTTAGAATGTTGTGGGTTACCTCAACTGCTGCAGTGGAATTTGTCACATGTCAAATAAAGAGCAGAGTTTTCAGAGCATGAGTACTGGTCTGAAGCCCCCTCATTAAGATGGAAGTCTTAATGAAGATATTATTCAAAATTGTAGTTTATAGAGCATCTACCAGGCAGGGAAAAGCTGCAAGAAAGAGCTGCTTAATTGTAATACTGTTGCATTAACAACATTGGACCAAATTGATTGCCCTCTTCAATTGCATTGCATTGTCATTGCTTTATCCTATTTCCACTTATCATTCTTTTCTCTTGGATATTACCAATGTGTCTATGGTTCTCGCACCATATCCAACACTCATTTTTTGAGGCCTGTGATCTGCAAGGAGGTGGGAACAACATACACTGGATTGGGACAAGAAGTTGCAGAAGAGGTGTAATTTAGGCATTTAGAAGAGGAGGGGCTGAGGGTCACATCATGAAGGACTAGGTGAGGCTGTTGTGGTCAGGTCAAAGTAAGAGGGTGGAAGGTTGGAATGTGGAAGGTATTTGGGTAGATGGTCAGTTTAGGATGAAAAGACAGACCTACGAGTAATTGCATTGGAGCCACTTTAAAGCCAGAAATGGTGAGAAAACGAGAGTAAAACAAAAAGTACTCAAGGTTGGCTGGTGAACACAGAGCAAGGGGTGAAAAAACACACGCAGGTTAGCTGGCAGGTGAACCAGTAATCTGAAAAGCACATGATGGATGGGGGCAGTACAGGGCAGGGCAGGGGATGATTTATGGATACTTGTGTGGCCTGGCTTGTCGCAGCCAATTTAGATCTTCATTCTGGCAAGATTCTACCCTCCTGCCTCAAGCCAATTCTCACCAAGACCGTCTCTACACACCAGCTGTACAGCTCTAACAAGACTACATAACTGCATACTTTTTTTGTCCAGGTGCACACCTTGATGTAATGGTGCACAATTCAGTTAGCTGTCCGTTGTCAGATTTGGTTTGGCCACATCAAACTCTAATAGGTTTCAGTCTCATTTATCAAAACCAACCAAGTAAGTCCTCACTTAGAAGTTGCACACCTGAAAATTGTGTACAAGTGCAACAACTGTAAGTAAATCCTGGCTTCCTAGAGGAATCAATGTTAAAGCAGGGTTAGGTTCATGTGGCCATTTTTTGCCAGGAAAAATCAATGTACCAACTGAAAAACTATACCATACATGTGCCGAAGGGCCTGTTCTGTGCTGTACTGTTCTATGTTCTATGTGCAGCACTGTGCATTCCTAGCTAGAATAACAAACAAACCCCGAATAGCACAGCTTCAGTGTCTCACCCACAGCACTCCTGAAACTCGGCACAACTTTTTGCTTGCTTTCCTTTCCCACTCTGTGGCTGAGATTCTGTGCCCATGTTTGCCACAGGTACAAATAGCGATGTGGGCACAAAATCCCACAAGAGGCCAAAACGGAAAATCTTTGGCAGATTTGAACTCTGGGGTGGTTCCCGCAGATTGGAAAACAGCAAATGTGATGCCACTGTTTAAAAAACGGGGTAGACAAAAGGTGGGTAACTATAGGCCGGTTAGCTTAACTTCCGTAGTAGGGAAAATGCTCGGGAAGAAATAGCGAGACATCTGGATATAAATTGTCCCATTGGGAAGTCGCAGCATGGATTCATGAAGGGCAGGTCATGTTTGACTAATTTGGTGGAATTCTTTGAGAACATTACCTGCGCAATGGACAGTGGGAACCTGTGGATGTGGTGTATCCGGATTTCCAGAAGGCATTTGACAAAGTGCCGCACCAAAGGCTGCTGCATAAGTCAAAGGTGCACGGTGTTACAGGTAATGTATCATCATGGATAGAGGATTGGTTAACTAACAGAAAGAAAGGAATGGGGATAAATGGGTGTTTTTCTGGTTGACGAACAGTAACTAGTGGTGTGCCTCAGGGATCAGTGTTGGCACCGCAATTGTTTACAATTTACGTAGATGATTTGGAGTTCAGGACCAAGTGTAATGCGTCAACATTCGCAGATGACACCAAGATGAGTGGCAGAGCAAATTGTGCAGCGGATGCTGAAAGTCTGCAAAGGGACATAAATAGTCTAAGTGAGTGGGTAAGGGTCTGGCAGATGCAGTACAATGTTGGTAAATGTGAGGTCATCCATTTTGGTAGGAATAACAGCAAAATGGACTATTATTTAAATGGTAAAAAATTACAGCATGCTGCTGTGCAGAGGGACCTGGGTGTCCTTGTGCATGAGTCACAAAATGTTGGTTTGCAGCTGCAGCAGGTAATTAAGGCGGCAAATGGAATTTTATTCTTCATTGCTAGAGGGATGGAGTTTAAAAACAGCGAGGTTATGTTGCAGCTGTATAAGGTGCTGGTGAGGCCACACCTGGAGGGAATAGATAAGATAGAAGCAGGGAAATTGTTTCAGGTGAAACTAGAACTAGGTGACATTGCCTCAAAATAAGGGGGAGCAGAGTTAGGACTGAGTTGAGGAGGAACTTCTTCACCCAAAGGGTTGTGAATCTATGGAATTCCCTGCCCAGTGAAGCAGTTGAGGCTTCCTCATTGAATGTTTTTAAGGCAAAGATAGATACATTTTTGACCAGTAAAGGAATTAAGGGTTATGGTGAGCGGGTGGGTAAGTGGAGCTGAGTCCACTAAGAGATCAGCCATGATCTTATTGAATGGCGGAGCAGGCTTGAGGGGCCAGATGACCTACTCCTGCTCCTAGTTCTTATGTAAGATCGTCCACATCCCCCACAATTTTTGTAATGTGGTTCCCATCCAGGAAGGTCGGAACTTCATCCAAATACATTTCCTTATTATTAACGGACTTCCCCACTGTATCATGCCCCCACATTGGGATTTCCTTCTTGCTAATATCCGGTCACGTCAGTGAGGTTTACAGCAGGTCTAGAGCAACATGAATCAGGCCGGGGGTGCACAGCCCTCAGGGAAAAGCGGGACATGCCGGAGCAGTGCCCTAGAACTGTCTGGATCTATTGGGACCTACTACCTATTGGGGGCAGTGACAGAGACAGTGTCAGGGTGGTTTCCTCTGGGGAGCTCCATGAGAGGTGAAGTTCCCGGTGAGCACGGGAGGTGGGGGTTCCCATAATCCATCGGGGAGGGGGAGGGATTCTGTGTTTTAATTTTCAGTGTTAGAGATCGGTGCACCCTTTAAATATGGTGCCATGATCTCTGGAAAGTTGATATTGCTGGCGGGACAGTGTAGGACATGCCTCCAGTAGCTCTTTTGTCTATGTGTTCGAAAATACAGTGAGAAAAATCCAGCTGTGCAGCCAGTGTGCTGCACACCACTTTTCTCACCTGAACCAGCACTTAGACAAAAAGGAAAATTCTGCCCTGTATCTCTGGCCAGAATTTTACGTTGATTGGGCAGGCACATGCCCAAACTGGAAGCGCACAAAATCATGAGAGAAGAGGTCTTGGTGCATATCTCCCTCTTTAAGAGCGCCATTGCATTGTCGTGCAATATTTCTATCAACAGGCACGCACAAGAGTTGGAAGTGGGCCCGCCAAATATCAAGCAGGCTATTAAGCCGAACAAGGGGCTAATTGAATGCTTTTATGGTTGGTGGGCAGGCCGATTGGCCAAGCAGCCTTTACGTTTTAGCTGTAACCTCAATCCAGGGTGGGATGAACTGTCCGGGCTGAAATAAAATTGACAAGTCTGTCTGGGGACTGAGGTCTGTGCTTGATTGTGCTGCCTAGCCACTCTTTGCATAGTTTTGACATTGATATTTATTTTTCATGGGTCAGCAGCTTCAAGACAGCTCCACAGTGGCTGTTCCCCTGAGACAGCACATTAGAAACGCCAGCCCGCACCCTCCCTTGTCTCGGCTCCTGCCCTCCCTGGCAACGCTCAGCTTTTCACAAGGCGTGTTTCACACTGGAAGATTGTTAATTGGCCTGCCAGCATGCATTTACACTCCGGGGCCAATCATGGATAGGAACACATTTCACATCCGCTTCCGGGCCCGCTGAATGAGTGCACCTAAAAAATTCAGACCTCTGTTGTGTCTCCTGTTTCCTGGGCAGCATGGTGGCACAGTGGTTAGCACTGCTGCCTCACAACGCCAGGGAACCGGGTTCAATTCCCAGCTTGGGTCACTGTCTGTACAGTCTGCACGTTCTCCCCGTGGCTTTCCTCTGGTTGCTCCAGTTTCCTCCCACAGTCCGAAAGATGCGTTGGTTAGGTGCATTGGCCATGCTAAATTCTTCCTCAGTTTATCCGAACAGGCACCACAGTGTGGCGACTAGGGGATTTTCACAGTAACTTCATTGCAGTGTTCATGTAAGCCTACTTGTGATAATAATAAATGAACTTAAACTAAACTCCGTCACTCTGGCCCTCTCTCTCCACTCCAGTTTGCTCCCTCCCTCTGCTCCCCTTCATCCCTTTCTCCGCTCCGCACACCAAAGAGCACCTTTCATTAATTTCATGTTACTGAAGCAGCAGTTGAGACTTGTCTTAGTGTGCGTCACTGGGGACAGCACAAAGAACACAAAGTCCTGCATTATGGAGTAGCCTGGGATGAACTTTGACAAAAACTGCTCTGCTTCTTTCACTAAGAGACCATTGTCTGAATGTTGACCCTGTCGGGTGTGCTCGATCGGCGGGCATGGATGTGATATGTGCTTCCGGCACAATTGGCCCCCAACCATGATTTCACACTGGCTGGCCAATTAACTGATAATTACAATGAAGTTACAGGAAAGATGATCATGGTGCAGGAACAGGGCATGCACCATGAGAAATAGGGTGCGGGCGGGCACTCCCGGAAGGCTGACAGCTGTTGTGGCGCTCCCTCAGGGAGCTGCAGTATTGTAAAAATGAGATGAGCTCAATAAAATACTGCAAATTCAAGCACCTGTAAGCAGACCTCATAGCACCTCATCCCTCAAATATCTTCTTTTATTTTATTTAAACCCGGACATTTTATCCTGATCTGGAAGAGTGCCCATCTGCCAACTGTAAAAGTGGTCAGTCCACGTAAAATCGCTGATAATTGACCTGACGGGCTTAACTGACCACTTAATTGTTGGCTGGTGTGCTTCTGACTCCCACGTGTACCAGCTGATCTTAATTCTGCATGTGAGCATGCATTGGGACGCCAACATTTTCTCGTGTGATTCCGGGTCGGGCACGTGCCCACACATTCAACATGAAATTCTGGTCCATATGTTCAGCTGCCTCTACCTCTCCTCATTAACTGACCCTCTGTTGCTTTTTAGTTTCTTTCCTATTCCTTTCATCCATGAGATTTGTCTCCTACTTCCTTTAATCCATTTTTGCAACTCAGCTGACTACCTAATTTTCTCTCCGGGCCTCCATGCTACTTGACATAAAAGATTACTTTACCTCAGGAATCATTCCACTTCATCTTTAAAATTAGAGTCATCACCACCTCCTCAGTTTGCTGATGACACCACCATTGTAGGTTGGATCTCAAACAATGACAAGACACAGTGCAGGAAAGGGATAGAGAATCTGGTGAACTGGTGCAACGACAACAACCTCTTCCTCAATGTCAACGAAACGAAGGAGATAGACATCGACTTCACGAAATGTAGTGGAGAGCATGCCCCTGTCGACATCAATGGGGACAAAGTAGAAATGGTCGAAGCTTCAAGTTTTTAGGTGTCCAGATCACCAACAGCTTGGCCTGGTCTCTCCACGTGGACGGTATAGTTAAGAAAGCCCACCAATGCCCCTATTTAGTCAAGAGACCAAGGAAATTTGGCATGTCCCCTACAACTCTCACCAACTTCTAAAGATGCAGCATAAAAGTTCATTCTTTCCGGTTGTATCACAGCTTGATATGGCTCCTGCTCTGTCCAAGACCACAAGATACTACAAAAGGGTCGTAAATGAAGCCTAGTCCATCACTCAAACCAGTCTCCCATCCATTGACACAGTCTACCCTGCCTCGGAAAAGCAGCCTGCATAATCAAGGGCCCCACGCACCCCGGACATACTCACTTCCACCTTCAGACTCTCAGAAGTCTGAGATCACATATCAACCGACTCAAGAACAGCTTCTTCCCTGCTGCCATCAGACTTTTGAATGGACCTACATCACATTAAGTTGGTCTTTCTCTACACGCTAGCTATGATTGTAACACTACATTCTGCACACTCTCCTTTCCTTCCCTATGTATGGTATGCTTTGTCTGTATAGCGCGCAAGAAACAATACTTTTCATTGCATACTAATAGATGTGACAATAATAAATCAAATCAAAACTCACCTTCAATTTCTCAATTTTCATTAAATACAATAGTCCTCAATCTTCCTTTCTCCTCTGGTATTGCCGCTTGTCAGCACCATGATCATCTTTCCTGTAACTCCGCTGTAATCCTTCCAAACTGGTTGCCACACTACTCACAACACCAATCACAGTCCTAACCAAAATCACAAGCAATATTTTGTGTGATCATGATCATCATAATGTATTATCGCATCGTGACACCTCTTTAGCACAGTTCTCCTCCAACACTTTTGTTGTTCAGTTGTTTGAAACTGTATTTAGTTCCTACTCCATGTTTTGTTGACTTCTGACACTCTGTTGCTTTCTTACAATGTCCATCACTCAATGTCCATTACGCAGACGCTGCGACAACGGATGAATGAACACCACTCGACAATCACCAGGCAAGACTGTTCTCTTCCTGTTGGGGAGCACTTCAGCGGTCACGGGCATTCGGCCTCTGATATTCGGGTAAGCGTTCTCCAAGATGGCCTTCACGACACACGACGGCGCAGAATCACTGAGCAGAAACTGATAGCCAAGTTCCGCACACATGAGGATGGCCTCAACCGGGATATTGGGTTCATGTCACACTATCTGTAATCCCCACAGCCTGCCTGGACCTGCAGAGTTTCACTGGCTGTCCTGTCTGGAGACAGTACACATCTTTTTAGCCTGTCTTGATGCTCTCTCCACTCACGTTGTTTGTATCTTAAAGACTTGATTAGCTGTAAGTATTCGCATTCCAACCATTATTCATGTAAATTGAGTTTGTCTCTTTCTATGCCCTGTTTGTGAACAGAATTCCCACTCACCTGAAGAAGGGGCTTGGGGCTCCGAAAGCTTGTGTGGCTTTTGCTACCAAATAAACCTGTTGGACTTTAACCTGGTGTTGTTAAACTTCTTACGGTGCTTTCTTACAAAGCAGAGCTATGGAGAGTACAGAACCATGAATGATTGCAGCAGAGATCAAGAGGAAAGAAAGAAAGAAAGAAACCCTACAACACAGAAAGAGGCCATTCGGCCCATCGAGTCTGCACCGACCACAATCCCACCCAGGCCCTACCCCCATATCCCTACATATTTACCCACTAATCCCTCTAACCTACGCATCCCAGGACACTAAGGGCAATTTTAGCATGGCCAATCAACCTAACCCACACATCTTTGGACTGTGGGAGGAAACCGGAGCACCCGAGGAAACCCACGCAGACACGAGGAGAATGTGCAAACTCCACACAGACAGTGACCCAAGCCGGGAATCGAACCCAGGTCCCTGGAGCTGTGAAGCAGCAGTGCTAACCACTGTGCTACCGTGCCGCCCGTATAGCAGAGACATAGAGAAAAGAGATAAATAATGAGACACACTGAAGCGATTAACAGACAGGAACAGAGAAAAAGAGAGTAACAGATGCACCGAGAAAGAGGGAAAAGGGTCAGATAAAAGTTGTAGATACAGAGAATAACAAAGGTAACATACAGCTAATAACAGAAGCACATACAGTCCAAAAATGGAAAACAGGTGAATAGAGAGAAGGGAGAGAGTACAGATATAGTGGTGTGAGGAACCATAAAGTAGCCCATCCTTGGGCCACTTTGTGGCATGGCCTTGAACAAAAAAAGACATCAAACTTGGCAATATCAACCTCCAAATGTTTGCCACACAGAAAGCACAAAACTTTCCAGATGCAGACCTAGAGGAATCATCAAAACTTAACCATGCAGGACCAATGTCTATCACTAAAGCTCAGTTCTCGTGCAATTCCTGACAGATACAGTAAGCTCCTGAGATGGTAGTAGGAGGCACAGCAGTGACATGGATACAAAAAAAGGTACAAAATTGGCTTGATGACAGAAGCCATGTAGAGGGTTGCTTTGCCAACTGGAGGCCTGTGACCAGCGATGTGCCTCAGGGATCAGTGCTGGGTCCACTGTTATTTGTCATTTATGTTCATGATTTGGATGAGAATATAGGAGGTATGGTTAGTAAGTTTGCAGATGACACCAAGATTGGTGGCATAGTGGACAGTGAAGAAAGTTATCTCGGATTGCAATGGGATCTTGATCAATTGGGCCAGTGGGCTGGCAAATGGCAGATGGAGTTTAATTTAGATAAATGCGAGGTGATGCATTTTGGTAGATTGAACCAGGACAGGACTTACTCAGTTAATGGTAGGGCGTTGGGGAGAGTTGCAAAACAAAGATCATGGGGTACGTGTTCATAGCTCCTTGAAAGTGGAGTCACACATGGACAGAGTGGTGAAGAAGGCATTCAGCATGCTTGGTTTCATTGGTCAGAACATTGAATACAGGAGTTGGGACATCTTGTTGGAGTTATACAAGACATTGGTAAAGCCACACTTGGAATACTGTGTACAGTTCTGGTCACCCTATTATAGAAAGGATATTATTAAACTAGAAAGAGTGCAGAAAAGATTTACTAGGATGCTACCGGGACTTGATGGTTTGAGTTATAAGGAGAGGCTGGATAGACTGGGACTTATTTCTCTGGAGCATAGCAGGCCGAGGGTGATCTTATAGAGGTCTATAAAATAAGGAGGGGCATAGATCAGCTAGATAGTCAATATTTTTTCCCAAAGGTAGGGGAGTCTAAAATTAGAGGGCTTAGGTTTAAGGTGAGAGGGGAGAGATACAAAAGGGTCCAGAGGGGCAATTTTTTCACACAGAGGGTGGTGAGTAGTAGTGGAGACAAGTACAATTTTGTCTTTTAAAAAACATTTAGACAGTTACTTGGGTAAGATGGGTATAGAGGGATATGGGCCAAATGCAGGCAATTGGGACTAGCTGCGGGGTTTAAAAAAAAAGGATGGCATGAACAAGTTGGGCCGAAGGGCCTGTTTCCATGCTGTAAACCTCTATGACATCAGCTCAGCAAAGGTAACATATTAGGAACACTGCTCTTTGCTACAAACTACCCATGGAGCAACACCTCAAGTCATTTGGTAGCTTAAATACATTTTAAACGCTAAACACTATTAGACTTTCTGTATCTATTCAAGTTTTCTGTGAGAGAATTGGAAACAAACTTTGAAAAACCTGTATTTCTTTTTTTGAGAAAGATCATTTTCTAACTCTTCGCAAAAGATGATGTTACAAATATTTCATTCAGCATCTCTGATGCTTGAGATGTCAAATGTTTCTTTTGCATTTAGCAAGCTGGTAACTGTGCTTGATGCTGAAATGGATCTTACGCTACAAAGGAAATCGGCATGCATTTAATTTTTAACTACATAGCTGATCAATAAATTTAACAAACCATACAGCTTTACACCATCAATGCTGCAGTCTTATATTGTGCAATTGGGAGTCAAAACTAGCCTGAAAATGTTACAATGAATTTAATTTGCACCACCATATCATTAATCCTCGCAGAATAAGTAGAAGACATTATTTATTTTAAAAAGGTTCTGCCGTGGAGAGGAGTTATTGTGTCATTATGGCACAGGAGGCGGCTTTGCGGTCCTTCGAATCCATGCCAAATCTCTGCAGAGCAATCCAGTCAGTCTCATTTTGGGGTTTTATAGTACAGCAAGAGGCACTTCAGCTCATCATGTCAGTAGTGGCCATCAAGCACCTATCTATTCTAATCCCATTTTCCAGAAATTGGGTTATAGTCTTGTATGCTATGGCAAGTGCTTATCTAAATGTTTAAATGCTGAGGGTTCTCATCTCTACCAGCCTTTCAGGCAGTGAGTTCCATTTCCACCACCCTCTGGGTTAAAAAGATTTTCCTCTAAATCTCCTGCCCATTACTGTAAATCTATGCCTCCTGGTTATAGACCATTGCGCTAAAGGGAAAAGTTCCTTCCTATCAACCCTATCTATTGTCCCTCATAATTTTGTACACCTCCATTAGGCTCCCCCCTCAGCCTTCTCACATCCAATGAAAACAACCCCAGCCTAGCCAGCCTCTCTTCACAGATGAAATGTTCCAGCCCAGGCAACATCCTGGTGAATCTCCTCTGCACCCTTTCGAGTGCAATCACATCCTTTGTATAGTGTGGTGACCAGAACTGCACACAGTACTCTAGCGGTGGCCTAACGAGCACTTTATACAGTCCATCATAACCTCTCTGCTCTTATATTCTATGCCTCGGCTAATAAAAGCAAGTATCCCATAAGCCTCCTTAACCACCTTACCGACTGTCCCTGCTGCCTTTGGGGATCTTTGGACATGCATTCCAACGTCCCTCTGGTCGTCTGTACTCCCTAGTGTTCATTGTGTATTCCGTTACCTTGTCCGTCCTCCTAAAATGCATCAGCTCACGCTTTTCAGGGTTAAATTCAATTTGCCGCTGTTCTGCCCATCTGACTGCCCGTCTATATCATCCTGTAATCTAAGGCTTTTCTTCTTGCTATCTACCACACTGCCAATTTTTGTGTTATCTGCAAACTTACTGATCACACACCCCGGACATACTCTCTTCCACTGTCTTCCGTCGGGAAAAAGATACAAAAGTCTGAGATCATGTACCAACTGACTCAAAAAACTTCTTCCCTGCTGCCATCAGACTTTTCTGACAGAAGATGGTGGAAGAGAGTATGTCCGGGGTGCATGGGGTCCATGATTATGCTGCCTCCTGCCACTAAGCCAATTTTGGATCAATTTTGCCAAATTGTCCTGGATCCCAAGGGCTCTTACCTTCCCGATCAGTCTCCCATGCGGGGTCTTGTCAAAAGCCTTCCAAATGTCCACATAGACTATATCAGCTGCAGTGCACTCATCTACACACCTAGTCACCTCCTCAAAAAATTCAATCAAATTTGTTAGACATCAGCGCCCCCTAACAAAGCCATGCTTACTATCCTTGATTAATTCTTGCCTCTCCAAGTGGAGATTAACTCTGTCCCTCAGAATACTTTCCAATAATTTCCCTACCATAGACGTTAGACTTACTGGCCTGTAATTACTTAGTTTTTCCCTCCTTCCCTTCTTGAATAATCATACCACATTAGCAGTCCTCCAGTTCTCTGGCAAGTCATCTGAAAGATCATTTGAAAATTAGTGTCAGAGCCTCTGCAATCTCTCTCTTGCCTCACACAGCAGCATGGGATATACAGAAACATAGAGACTAGAAGCAGGAGTAAGCCATTCGGCCCTTCGAGCCTGCTCCGCCATTCATTTTGATCTTGGCTGATCTTCAAAATCAATATCCTGATCCCCCCCCTTCCCACCATATTCCTTGGTCCCCTTTAGCCCCAAGAGTTATATCTAGTTTCTTCTTGAAATCAGACAACATTTTGGCCTCAACTACATTCTGTAGTAGTGAATTCCACACATTCACCACCTTTTGTGTGAAGAAATTTCTCCTCACCTCAGATCTAAAAGGTTTACCCTTTATTCTAAAACTATGACCCCTAGTTCCGGACTCCCTTAGCATTGGGAACATTCTTTCTGAATCTACCCTAACTAACCCGATTAGAATTTTATAAATTTCTATGAGATCCCCGCTCACTCTTCTAAACTCCAGTGAATATAATCCTAACGACTTAGTCTCTCCTCATATGACAGACCTGCCATCCCAGGAATCAGCCTGGTAAACCTTTGCTGTATTCCCTCTATAGCATGGACATCCTCCCTCAGTTAAGGACACCAAAACTGCACACAATACACCAGATGTGGCCTCACCAACGCCCTATACAATTGCAGCAAAACATCCCTATCCCTAAACTCAAATCCTCTCACTAGGAAGGTCAACATACCATTTGCCTTCTTTACTGCCTGCTATACCTGCGCACTTACTTTCAGCGACTGATGCACAAGGACTCCAAGGTCTCACTGAGTATCCGCCTCTCCCAATTTACACACATTCAAGTAATAATCTGTCTTCCTATTATTGCTACCAAAGTGGATAGCCTCACAATTATCCACATTATACTGCATCTGCCATGCAGATGCACACATTCAGCCTGTCTAAATCACGCTGAAGCATCTTTGCATCCTCCTCACAGCTCACCCTCCCACCCAACTTTGTATCATCTGCAAATTTGGAGATAATACATTCAGTTCCCTCTTCCAAATCATTAATATATAATGTGAACAGTTGGGGTCCTAGCACAGATCCCTGCGGAACCCCTCTAGTCACTGACTACCAATCCAAAAAAGATCCATTTATGCCAACTCTTTGCTTCCTATCTGCTAACCAGCTTTCTGTCCATCTCAAGACATTACTTGCAATCCCACGTGCTTTAACTTTACATAGTAGTCTGTTACGTGGGAATGTGTTGAAAGCCTTCTGAAAGTCGAAATAAACCACATCCACTGGTTCTCCTCGATCAATTCTACTAATTACAGCCTCAAAAAATTCCAATAAATTCATCAAGCATGAATTCCCTTTTATAAATCCATGCTGACTTTGTCTGATTATATCACTGCCTTCCAAATGTCGAGTTATAAAATCCTTGATAATGGACTCTAGCAACTTCCTCAGTACCGACGTTAGGTTCACTGGGCTATAGTTCGCTGTTTTCTCTCTACTTTCCTTTTTGAATAGCGGGCTTACATTAGCTACTCTCCAATCTGTTGGAACTGTTGCAGAGCCCAAAGAATTTTGGAAAATAATCACCAATGGATCTACACTTCCTTAAGTACTCTGGGATGAAGGTTATCAGGACCTGGGGATTTATTCACCTTCAATCCCATCAATTTCCCCAAAACCACCTTGGGGTTGAATGGCCTACGCCTATCCTCATGTTCATAGCATTACATGAAATGACTCCACTCAGAATTACTTTCTAATCAGTAGCAGTGTTCTAGTCAGCAAAATTACAGTAACTCGCCCAGATTTTGCAGTAGTAATGATAGCAAAAAAAATCATAACTCTCTGCCAATACTCCTCTGAATTTGATGACATTTTTGGAGACTGCATGTGTGTAGTTAAACCCAGAAACTGCTTTCAGTGATTCTATGCTTCTCCAGTGGATATGCTGGGAAGATCTCCCCCAGATTGCAAGCAATTGGAAATCTTTGAACTGACGAGATCTCACACTCGTATGTTCTTAGTCACACCGTACAATTCCTTGAAGAAGTTACATGTTGAATCAGGTGTAACTGGGTTTGTAAAGGCATAAAGTTCACAATTACTGCTAAACAGCTCCACTGGCCCAAAGAGAGTCATTTTATATTTGTTGAGTTCCAAATTGCCACTGTGATAAAAAGAAATCCACCTATTTTTGATTTTTTGTTAGTTCCGATGAATCAGCTGTGGTTCAGTTGATAACACTCAGATCTCTGGTCAGAAGGTTGTTGGTTTAAGTCCCACCCCAGGCCTTGAGCATAAAAATCAAGGCTGACACTCCAACGAAGAACTGAGTGTTGCATTGTTGAAGGTCCCATCTTTTGGCTGAGATGTTAAACTGGGGTCCCATTTGTCCTCAGTGGGCATAAAACCTTTGCCCTAACATTCTATGGCTCCACACTGCATTCTTAACTTATTGAAAAAAGAAGAAATTGGCCAAAAGAATTTTGAAAAACAATTTTAATTTAGTTAGTTCTGTACCTCCCCCCATCCTCACTTAAACAGGTAACTATTTGCTGACTGTTGATTTCTGATTGGCAAGTTTTAATTTCTTCAAATGTGATTTTGTTTTGGGGTCATGTAAACATATCAGCATTTTGATGCAAGTGTGCTATATCAGTTTCAAGTGCTAAGCTTTGAGGTCTGACTCTGAAATATGATGGTATGTGTTAATTACAAGTTTATTTTTTACATAAAACAACATTTTATATGGCATCCCATAAGTAATTACAAGCCAGTTAGCGTAACATTTTAGAGTCTTTAATCAAGGACAAACTTATTATGCATCGAGATTAAGATAAAACAGTTAGAGGTAGCCAAAATGAGTTTCAAAAGTGATAATTGCATTTAACAAGCCAAATAGAAATTTTGAGGAAATATATGGCACGGTGGATGGGTGAAATGTAATGGATGTAGTGTATATGGATTGTAGGAAAACCTTTAATAAGATATCAAATTAGAGATTATTAGAGAAAATTGCAAGTATAGAATTAAACTGATAACGTGAATTAAAAGGTGTAGCTTTAAAAAGCATAAATCTTGTGCTTTAGCAATAGAATAATAGGTTATGTTTTATAGTACACGTAATATTTTAATTCTCTAGGAAACAATTTTTAAAAGTTGTATTGAACAGATCACTCACAAATCTAAAAAATTATTTCACTCAACATCCTCAAACCTCTGCTATTTACACATTCCAGTTCTGCACTTCTCCCTTGTAACATAATAATGCCATGAAAGACCAACCTACTTATTTCACAAGCAGACAGAATATTTTGAAATTTGCCACTACTGCAACTGTTTTTAAACAGGAAACATATTATTCCATGCAAAAATCACTTCTCGTCCAAGAAAAAAATATTATCTTTCATGTATCAGCTAGTTCAATGGTACTGGAGAGGATTGCAAAACCAATGTCAATGACTTTATTATGATGTGGAGTTGCTGGCGTTGGACTGGAGTAGGCACAGTAAGTAGTCTCACAACACCAAGTTAAAGTCCAATGGGTTTATTTGGTAGCACGAGCTTTCGGAGTGCTGCCCCTTCATTAGTTGAGTGCCTGACAGTGAGTGCCTGATCAGGTGAGTGCCTGAGGCACTCACCTGATGAACGGGCAGCACTTTGAAAGCTCGTGCTACCAAATAAACCTGTTGGACTTTAACCTGGTGTTGAGAGACTACTTACTGTGACTTTATTATGTTTTTATTGGATCATCTACCCCCCACCCCTAGCCATACAAAAAAAACTCGGAGTGAATTTTGCACTTTTTGGGTGTGAATCCAGAAGTGCTCTGTTCGCAGATTCCTGCCCCTGCCTTTTAAAGATGCCAAATAAAGTGCTCATCGAACAATTAGCGGCCACCCGGTAGGAAGCCATAAGAAATGGGAATAGAATAGGCCATTTGGCCCCTCGAGGTCCGCCCTGCCATTTAATAGGATCATGGTTGATCCGACATTCCTGATATCCACTTTCCTGCTCTTTCCCCATTACCTTTGATTCCCTTACTGTTCAAAAATCTATCTACCTCAGCCTTAAATACACACAAGAACTCTGCCCCTACAGCTCTCTGTGGTAAAGAGGTCCACAGACTCTCAACCCTCACAGAAAAAATGTTTCCCCCTCTGTCTTAAACTGACACCCCTTTATTCTGAGACTATGCCCTCTGGTCCTAGACTCTATCATGACAGGAAACATCCTCTCAGCATTCGCCCTGTCAAGCCCCCTAAGAATCCTATATGTTTCAATGATGAAGGGTCACCGAGATTTAAAACGTTAGCTCTGTTCTCTCTCCAGGCCTGCAGAGATTTTCCAGCATTTTCTGTTTATGTTTCAATGACATCACTTCTCATTTTTCTGAATTCCAAGAGTCCCAAGCTGTTTAACCTTTCCTCATAAGACAATCCCTCCATAGAACATAGAAAAGCTACAGCACAAACAGGCCCTTCGGCCCACAAGTTGCGCCGGACAATTTGCTTACCTTCTAGGTTCATCTATAACCCTCTATCTTACTAACCTCCATGAACCTATCCAAAAGTCTCTTAAAAGAATCAATCGAATCTGCTTCCACCACCACTACCGGCAGCCGATTCCACGCACTCACCACCCTCTGAGTTTTTCTCCATTTAAATAATAGTTATTTTGTTCTCCCTTCCAAAATAAACAACTTCATATTTCCTCATATTATACTCAATTTACCAACTTTTTGGCCACTTCCTTAACCTATCAATATCTCTTTGAAAACTGTATCCCCCTCGCAACTTGCTTTTCCACCTATTTTTGTGTTGTCTGCAAATTTGGCTACAGTACATTCACTTCCTTCCTCCAAGTCATTAATACATATTGTAAACAGTTGTGGTCCCAGCACTGATCCCTGTGGAACCCCACTGGAAAAAGAACCCCATATCCCCACTCACTATTTCCTGCCCATTAGCCAATCCTCTATCCATGCCAATATACTACATCCAATACCATGGGCTCTTATCTTATGACAAACTTTTGCGAGGTACCTTGTCAAACACCTTCTGGAGATCCAAATACACATCTACTGGTTCCCCCTATCCACTCAGGTTTAGACTTCCTTGAAAAAGTCTAATAAATTAGTCAAACACTATTTCCCTTTCATGAAGCCATGCTAGCTCTGCTTGATCAGATTACGATTTTTCAATTGTGCTATTACTTCCATAATAATTGATTCCAACACTTTTCCAACAATAAACGTTAGATTAATTGACATTTGGTTACCCGCTTTTTGCCTACTTCCCCTTTTGAATAGGGGTGTAACATCAGCATTTTTCCAAACCTCCGGTACTTCTCCAGAATGCCAAGATTTTTGGAAAATTAAACCACTATTTCTGTAGCTACTTCTGTTATAATCCAGGTCAGAAACTCCAAGGTGTTTTATGAAGTCAGCCTAGACTATAAATTTTGCACTTTGTACTTTGGTACAGGTAAGCACAAGACTCCAGGTATGATTCGAATGATCCACTAGGGAGCTTTTACCAAACAAAGTTTATTTAAGAATACAGTTAACATATAAGACAATTAGCAATAACTTTTACCAATTACAAACAAGGAAAAAAACAATTATTGATGTTGTATATACCTTAACAGCTACGAATTCTTGCAAACGTAAATCCCGGTTTAGCACAGAAAATAAGTATGCCCACATGATGCTGGAGTTTGCAGCTTTCCAAACCCTGCTGTGGTTTACTCCTTTGGATGTTGAGTTGGAAATGCTGAGGCCTTCCGACCTAGAACTTGCAAGAGAGAGGCACTCTTTGCCTCTAGTTACTAGCTAGCCAACCACCAAGAGCTAAATTTCCAATACCAGGGAGAGAAACAGGAACACGCTGCTTGCAGTTTGGAGTCCAACAGCTTCTGCCAAATTGAAAGTAACTCTTGGATTTCCTTGGGAGGGAACCACCTGAACCAGTCTTCCCCCAACAACTCAAAAGGGTCATAAAATCCAGGCATTGCATTTGGCCCAGATTAAAAATAAACAAAAGGCCCATCAGATGACTTCAGTAGCAGTAAAAGGACATCTGCTCAGATATCTCAGTGTCACAATTGAAAAAAAAATGGGGCTGTTTATAACTGCAGAGAACATGTTTAAAATACCTTTCTTAAAGGCATAGTAGCTTCGCACTTTATTTAGGACTCTTGGATGCACTGTGATACAGTGATTAGCACTGTTGTCTCACACTGCCAGGGACCCAGGTTCAATTCTGGCCTTGAGTGATTGTGTATGCAAAGTTTGCACACCCTCCCAGTGTCTGCGTGGGTTTCCTTCGGGTGCTCCAGTTTCCCCTCACAGTCCAAAGATGTGCAGAATAGGTGGATTGGTCATGCGAAATTGCCCCTTAGTGTCCTAAAATGTGCAAGTTAAGGGGATTAATGGGGTAAATGAGTGGGGTTACAGGAATGTGGTGGGGGATTGACCAGGGTAAGATGCTCTGTCGGAGAGTCTGTACGAACTCGATGGGCCAAATGACCTCCTTCTGCACTGTAAGGATTCTATGATGTGACTCCAGTACTGCTCCAATAAGATTGGTTCTAAACTGACCTCTGAAGGCGGCGGCAATTCAACCCAGCATGTCTCTACCAGATCTCGATGTGATCATTGTGACTTATTGCATTCTCCTGGCTCTTCCCTAAAGCCCTGCACGTTGTTTCCAATCAAATAATCATTTAGTGCTCTCTTAAATGCCTCAATAGAATCTGCCTCCCACACACTTCCAGGTAGTGCATTCCAGACCCGAACCACTCACTGTGTGAAAAAGATTTTCCTCACATCGCATTTGCCTCTTATTGGAATGGTGTTTGGTGGGGGAGGGTGAGGTGACATGAAGAAGACATCTAAAGAACCCTAATTGTTCATTCAAATGTTAGCTTCAGGAACCAGTATGGATTTACCTGGTTGAGATTTTCTCCAATGTGTTGCTATAGCCAAATAGTACAGTGGCAACAAATGCGATGTTGCTCTTTCAACTTGATGACATTAATGAGATTGAAAACCACAGGAAGATTGAAAAACACAAGAATGCCACCCGCTGAGTATTTACCCAATTAGATTTCAATAAACCATCCAAATATAAAAAAAGGAAAAGGAAAAGCCTGGAAGTCAATTAAAGGGGAGAAAAAAAATCTTCATCTCTTTGTTGGGCATCTTGGCAAAACGTATCCTTAAACCAGCTTGACAGAAACAAAATCTTGTACAGCACTGAAGTTATTGTTGAAGAACACCTTTCCAGCTTAAGCGTTTAGTGAACAGAACATTGTATAAAAAATTGTGGGACAGTGATGATTTATTTGCCACCAGAGGTCACTCCTGAGTGGGCTGACCAAGGATGCATCTGATAATCAAATACTGTGTGACTTCATAACATACCCTCTATTCACTCTGTGCTTATTCCTTAGTCAGGACGACTTTAAATGTGTATAGAATGCAAAAATTGAATGCTATTCCTTCTCTGTCACTGTTAACTCCGAAGAACAGAAAAATGGTTCTATCAATTGATTACTTCAGTCGAACTGAATCAATTCAGTTCTAAATATCATAGGGTGCAGAATGGTTGTAACTTGTTGCTCTTTTATTATCCTTCTGCACTACCCGAGAGCGCAAGATCCTTCCTTCCTCAGTGTTATTAAGCAGAGCAGTGCTTGTAAGATATTATTCCTTGCATTATAAAATCGATTTCAAATATTAGGGTACATATCTGTAGAAAATAATTAGACCAGCAGATATTCCATTTTATTTTCTCAAAATTAAACTTTGGTGCCACCCAAACCCATAATCTCCACTGCCCAGGAGAAGAGCACTAGGTGCATGAAAAAACTGCCACCTGCAAATTCTCCTCCAAATCATATACCCTGCTAACTTGAAAATATGTCTCCATTCCATCATTAGCACGGACCAAAATCCTGGAACACTGTTCCCAACTGCAATGTGAGTGTACCTTCATTATACAGACTGCAGCAGTTCAGGAAGTTGGTGCACCAGCACCTGCGCAAGGACAATTAGGGACGGACAGTAAATACTGGCCATGCTAGTGGCAGGCACACACACATCCTTAGACCACTGTAGCTAATAGTATTTTGACACATAACTGCCTCAGAGTGGCAATCGTCAGCAGATTGCCATTATTGATGGACTTACTAACATTGAAAGTGCAAGCCCCGTCTCGTTCAACCTTCCTCATTCAGGCTGGATTTCAAAGTTAAGCGGTTCAGACAATCGAGAAGGAGTTAGGTTTGCCTGGAACTGGTCTGACCAGAGGTGACGTGGGCAGTTAGAGAGAGGAACCGTGACGGAGCGGGCGGGCGGGCGGGGGGCCGGACCGGAGCGGGCGGGCGAGGGGGGCCGGGCCGGAGCGGGCGGGCGAGGGGGGCCGGACCGGAGCGGGTGGGCGAGGGGGGCCGGGCCGGAGCGGGCGGGCGAGGGGGGCCGGGCCGGAGCGGGTGGGCGAGGGGGGCCGGGCCGGAGCAGGCGCGCGAGGGGGGCCGGGCCGGAGCGGGCGGGCGAGGGGGGCCAGGCCGGAGCGGGCGGGCGAGGGGGGCCGGGCCGGAGCGGGCGCACGAGGGGGGCCGGGCCGGAGTGGGCGCACGAGGGGGGCCGGGCCGGGCCGGAGCGGGTGGGCCGGGCCGGAGCGGGCGGGGCTGGAGCGGGCAGGCGAGGGGGGCCAGGCCGGAGCGGGCGGGCGAGGGGGGCCGGGCCGGAGCGGGCGGGCCGGGCCGGGCCGGAGGGCAAGGGGCGCCGGGCCGGAGCGGGCGGGCGAGGGGGGCCGGGCCGGAGCGGGCGAGCGAGGGGAGGCCGGGCCAGAGAGGGAGGGGGGTCCGGGCCAGAGAGGGAGGGGGGTGTCCAGGCCAGAGAGGGAGGGGGGTGTCCTGGCCAGAGAGGGAGGGGGGTGTCCTGGCCAGAGAGGGAGGGGGGGTCCAGGCCAGAAAGGAATGGGGTGTCCGGGCCAGAGAGGGAGGGGGGGTGGGGGTCCGGGCCAGAGAGGGAGGTGGGGGTCCGGGCCAGAGAGGGAGGGGGGATCCGGGCCAGAGAGGGGAGGGGGGCCCAGGCCAGAAAGGAATGGGGTGTCCGGGCCAGAGAGGGCGGGGGGTGGGGGTCCGGGCCAGAGAGGGAGGTGGGGTTCTGGGCCAGAAAGAAATGGGGGGTCCGGGCCAGAGATGGAGGGGGGATCTGGGCCGGGGGGGGGGTGTGTGTGTGTGTGGGTGGGGGGGGGGGGGGGTCCGGGCCAGAGTGCGAGGGGAGGGGGGTCCGGGCCAGAGAGGGGGGGGGGGTCCGGGCCAGAGAGGGAGGGGGGTGGGGTCAGGGCCAGAGAGGGTGGGAGTCCAGGCCAGAGAGGGAGGGGGGGGGTCCGGGCCAGAGAGGGAGTGGTGGCTAGGCCAGAGATGGAGGAGCAGAATTATCCAAAGTTATTTCAGTCTTGGGTCAAACATAAAGGCAAGAGCTGAACTCCAGAGCCGATTTGAGAATGATTGCCCTCGACATCAAGGCTGCTATTGACCATTGTGGCATCAAGGAGCTGTAGTAAAATTGGAATCAATTGGAATCGAGGGAAATTCTCCACTGGTTGAAGTCACAAAGGGAAGTGGTTGTTGGAGGTCAATCATTGCAGCTCCAGCACCAAAATTCACGGGTTCCTCAGGCCCAATTATCTTCAGCTGCTTCATCAATGATATCCTTTCCATCACAAGCTCAGAAGTGGGGATATTCGCTGATGATTGCACAATGCTCAGCACCATTCACAATTTCTTACATACTGAAACAGTCTATGTTCAAATCCAGCAATACATGAACAATATCCAGGCTCAAGCTGACAAGAGCAAGTAACATCGCCAGACAATGGCCATCTCCAGCAAGAGAGAATCTAATCATCACCCCTTGACATTGCCATCACTGAACCCCAACTATCAACCCCCCAGTATGGGGGTTATCATGTACCAAAATTTAACTGGACTAGCCATATAATGCTACGAGAGCAGGTCAGAGGCTGGGAATTCTCTGGTGGGTAACTTATCTCCTGCCTCCCCAAAGCCTATCCACAATCTACAAGGCACAAGTCAGAAGTCTGATGGAATACTCTTCACTCCAACAACACTCAAGAAGCTAGACACCATCTAGGACAAGGCAGCCCGCTTGATTGGTACCCCATCCATAAATATTCCCTCCCTCCACCACCAATGCACATTAGCAGCAGTATGTATACCATATACGTGATATACTGCAGGAACTCACCAAAGTTCCTTCGACCTTCCAAACCCATGGCCACTATCATCTAGAAGGACAAGGGCAGCAGATACATGGGAATACCACCACCTGGAGGATTCCTCCAAGCCACTCATCATCCTGACTTGGACATATATCACCATTGTTACCAGGTCAAAATCCTGAAACTTCTTCCCTAACAGCACTGTACTTACACCACATGGGGCGCAGTGGTTCAAGAAGGCAGCTCACTACTACCTTGTCAAGGGCAATTAGGGATGGGCAGTAAATTCCATGTGGATTTCCACTGGCCTAGCCAGTGAAGCCCATATCCTTAAATGAATGAAAAGCCCAATTTCCAACTGTTGATGCACAATTCTAACTTGATCACATGTACATTAATGCCAATATTATGCTACCAATAATAAATCTCTGGTGCATAACTGATTCATTCCCCTATAAGTAGAAGTTACGCAATATCCAGGAACTTAGTGCCACCCTATTTGTAAGGTTGGCCTTGTTTCACAAAACTAGCTGCAACAGATTAAGGACTCTACATTCAAAAGTTCATGCAGCAATTTGAAATTTGTGTGGGTTCAGTCCCACAAAAATGTGACTAACTTATATTTAATTAATTGCTTCCTAAAGCGGTCTAGCTAAACAATGAGTTTATCATATCAGCACAACTAAGGAAGGAAAATAATGCCAGGCTTGCCAGTAAAATCCACCTGGAATGTACAAAGAATGTGAGGAGTTACTCTAAAAATGTAAGTTCTCTTACTTTTGAGGTGCAACGAGTAAAATTAGATCTTTTCATCGGATATAAACTTGTGTTCTAAGTAGTCACAGGAAGTTATTTATAGCAAACATCAAAGTAAAGCCATAGAAAAAGTGATGTTCATTAATACTTCAGCATTAACCCCAATGTGATCAACAATAACTTATCTTTAGGAAATGTCAAATCAAGTAAAGTTAACTTTAAAAACTTAAGTAACTACATATCTACATAGTATGCATTTCTGTACTTTTCAAAAACAACTTCCTCTTTCTCAGTTTTAAAGGAAGTGAAACCAAAATCCCATGTGCATCTTGTTGTGATGTCCATTTACAGCAACCAGTTCTTTAAAGATAAGAGGCTCTTTCCAGGACATTAGTTCCCATAGGACTTCAGCAGCCACCTGGACCAGAAACATATCACATGATGGCAACTATTTATAATTTTGTATTTTTAACAAAAAATGCCAACTGTTAAATCTTTGCAAGTTTTACTTTTTGGAATGATGTTTATCCAAATATTGATTGTCACATTAAACTTTCTGATTTGTTCCAAGCATTTAAAATTTCATCATCTTTATTCATTAGTTTGTTCTATATGACATCACAAAATAAGTCATAAGTGGAAATGTACTTTTCATTTATAAAGCTAGGGATGCATTATAGTTTGATGTTCAGAATAGCAATCCATTCAATGGCTTCAGCTGATGCAGTAATGCAGATTGTGATGCCATCAGGAATGGAGATCTCAGAGCAAACGTTCAATATATGTGCAATGGTCTATCTTGGATAACCACAGTCACAATTTGAGTGGTTCCTTATGTTTATTCCTGGTGACACTCACTAGTGCGTGTAGAAATAGAAAGCAGATGAATGCATGGCTGGAGTGATAGTGCAGGAGGAAGAGCCTTAAATCCCTTGAGCAATGGGACCAGTTCGGGGGAGGTGGGACATGTGTAAATCTGACAAGATGCACCTCAACAAGGCTGAAGTCAATATAGTAGCAGGCAGAAAAAACCCCAGAAAATCCTGGAATTACTCAGCAGGTTAGGCATCATCTATGGACAGAGAAACAAAATTAACATTTCTGGTTGATGAGCTTTGATCAGGATATTAGGGCTGTTTCTTTGTCCACATATGCTACCTGACCTGCTGAGTATTTCAAGCAACTTCGGTTTTCATTTCATATTTCCAGTATCTTTTATTTTAATTTGCTTTTGTCTTCCATTATTCCACCTTGACTGGTTTCTCTCTGGAAGCATCATCTTTTTCTCTCCACCGCAGAGAGAAAGAGACTAATTATTCATTTTTAAAATTCATTCATGGGACATGGGCGTCGCTGGCTGGCCAGCATTTATTGCCCATCCCTAGTTGCCCTTGAGAAGGTGCTGGTGAACTGTCTTCAATAATCGCTGCAGTCCACATGCTGTGGGTTGACCCACAATGCCATTAGGGAGGGAATTCCAGGATTTTGACCCAGCGACTGCGAAGGAACAACAATATATTTCCAAGTCAGGATGGTGAGTGGCTTGGAGGGCAAATTGCAAGTGGTGGTGTTCCCATTTATCTGCTGCCCTTGTCCTTCTAGATGGAAGTGGTCGTGGGTTTGGAAGGTGCTGTCTAAGGATCTTTGGTGAATTGCTGCAGTGCATCTTGTCGATAGTACACACTGCTGCTACTGAGCGTGGATGGTGGAGGGATTGAATGTTTGTAGATGTGATGCCAATCAAGTAGCCTGCTTTGTCCTGGATGGTGTCAAGCTTCTTGAGTGTTGTTGGAGCTGCGCCCATCCAGGCGAGTGGGAAGTATTCCATCACACTCCTGACTTGTGCCTTTTAGATGGTGAATAGGCTCTGGGGAGTCAGGAAGTAAGTTACTCGGCACAGTATTCCTAGCCTCTGACCTGCTCTTGTAACCACTGTGTTTATGGGGTGAGTCCAGTTGCATTTCTGGTCAATGGTAACCCCAAGGATGTTGACAGTGGGGGATTCAGTGATGGTTACACCATTGAATGTCAAGGGGCGGTGGTTAGAGTGTCTCTTATTGGTGATGGTCATTGCCTGGCATTTGTGTGGTGATTTGCCACTTGTCAGCCCAAGCCTGGATATTGTCCAGATCTTGTTGCATTTGAACACTGACTGCTTCAATATCTGAGGAGTCGCAAATGGTGCTGAACACTGCAATCATCGGCGAACATCCCTACTTCTGACTTTATGACGGAGGGCAAGTCATTGATGAAGCAGCTGAAGATGGTTGGGCCTAGGACACTACTCTGAGGGACTCCTGCAGAGATATCCTGGAGTTGAGATGACTGACCCTCCACAACCACAACCATCTGCCTATGTACCAGGTATGACTCCAGCCAGCGGAGAGTTTGCCCCCTGATAATGTATTCAGTGCAGTACATATACACATTAGAAGAAGAAAGAGCAATCAAAAAATATAAGATTAGAATGGACCCTTTGTTCATTTAATATTTGGCACAGCTGGTAAGGTTTACCTTCTTTATCTTATTCCAGTTTTGTAACTTATAAACTGCCTCCATCTTTACAAGGCCATGTATAGTAGCAAAGGAAAAGATAGGCAGAACAGTCAGCCTAACATCATTGGAGGGCAATTATCAGAAAAACTTCTGACAGACAGTATAGCTCACCCTTTAAACAGGCACAGATTAATCAAAGGTAGTCAGCATGGATTTGATAAGGAAGTTATGTCTAAGTAGCTTGATTGAACCTTTTGAGAATGTAACAAGGTTAGTCAATGAGGAAACAAATTTGATCGAGTGTACATGGATTTTAGGAAGGTTTTTGACAACACTCCCTATGCCAGACTCGTCAGAAAAATTAAGTCCATTGGATCCAAGAAAAAGTGGCAAGTTGAATCCAAAATTAACTCAGTGGCAGGCACAAAGAGTAATAGTTATGGGTGTCTCCATGATTGCAAGGCCATTTCCAATAGGGTTCCATAAGGCTCAGTGCTAAGATCCTTGCTTTTCATGCTATATATCAACAATTTAGACTTAAAATAGGGAACATACATAAGAAGGCTAAAGATGATGCAAAAAATTGGTCATGTAGCTGACAGTGAAGAAAGTAGTTGAAGATTGAAGGAACGTATTAGTGGACTGTTCAGGTGGGCAGAATGATCATAAATGTAATTCAATCAAGAGCAGTGGGAGGTAATGCATTTGGGAAGGGGAACAATAACAAGGGATACACAATAAATGGCAGGATACTGAGACGTGTTGAGAAACAAAGGGACCATGGGGAGGGGAAAACAGGAGGAGCCACTGCATTATTAGTTAAGGCAGTGGTTCCCAAACTTTTTCCACTGGGCCGCACTTTCGGAATAAAAATTTGCTCGCGCCACACCGAATTTTTTATTGATAAGAAATACATTCAAAAACAAAAAAAAAAACTCCTAGCAGTGCTTGATTCATAACATAGAACGCAACTAGTTTATATGATCATGGGACATCCAGAAAGTATAAAACAATGCAGATCCAATGGACTTAATTTTTCTGACGAGTCTGGCATAGCGAGTGTTGTCAAAAACCTTCCTAAAATCCATGTTTAAACGTTTCTTTGATTGTCTTTGAATCTTCCCGCCACACTTGCCATCCTCTCTCACCGCACCAGTGTGGCGCGCCACACCCTTTGGGAACCACTGAGTTAAGGAGTCAGTTACTGCAGTAAAGAGATGATATCTTGGAGGGGGCACTAAATAAAGCTTTGTGGATAGAGCTTAGGAATAAAAAAGGGAAGCCACTTTGCTGGGTATTTATTCTAGACCCCCAGATAACTGGCAGGAAATTGAGGAGCAAATATACATGCAGAATTCACAGAGATGTGTAAAGATAATAACAATAGAGAAATTACAATAGGTGATTTTGTCTATCCCAATTAATGTTGGGAAAGTTGAAGTGTTAAGGGCTTGCATGGAGCGAATTCCTTGAAATATGTACTGGAGAACTTTCTGTGTCAATATCATAGAATCATACAAACCCTCCAGTGCAGAAGGAGGCCATTCGGCCCATCGAGTCTACACCGACCACAATCCCACCCAGGCCTAACCCCCACATATTTACCACTAATCCCTCTAACCTACGCATCTCAGGACTCTAAGGGGCAATTTTTAACCTGGCCAATCAACCTAACCCGCACATCTTTGGACTGTGGGAGGAAACCGGAGCACCCGGAGGAAACCCACGCAGACACGAGGAGAATGTGCAAACTCCACACAGACAGTGACCCGAGCTGGGAATCGAACCCGGGACCCTGGAGCTGTGAAGCAGCAGTGCTAACCACTGTGCTACCGTGCCATATGTGGAAGGTCCAACAAGGGACGGCACAGTGCTGGACCCAATTCTGGGGAATGAAGGCAGACAGGTGGTTGAGGTGGTGGGGAAGCATTTTCGTGACAGCAACTCAACATGGTAGAACTTAATTTTGTTATGGGCAAAGAAATTGACAATTTGGAAAAAAAGAATGGATTTTAGCAAAGTAAGGCAGGATCTGGCTACGGTACACTGGGAACAACTAGTTGTGGGGAAAATCCATAGAAGAGCAGTGGGCAACATTCAAAAAGGAAATGGGGAGGGTACACATTACCTCTAGAGTAATAGGAAGGATTAACAAGCCCAGAGAACCATGGGTGGTCAGAGATAATTGGATACAATGAGAAGGTTTTTAGTAGGTACAATTGGGAGAACGAATCAGCAGAGGCATTAGTAGAGTACAGAAAGTGCAGGGTGGAGCTGAAGAAAGCAAAGATGGGATATGAGAAAGTGCCTGCTGGTAAAAGCATGGAAAATCCCAAGATATTCTCCAAGTATATAAATAGGAATAGGATAACCAGGAAAAGAGTATGGCCCATTAGGGACCAAGGAGGCAATCTACGGAGGTGTTCTGAACAAATACTTAAGTTTAAATTTATTTATTAGTGTCACAAGTAGGCTTACATGAAGTTACTGTGAAAATCCCCTAGTCGTCACACTCCGGCGCCTGTTCGGGTACGCCGAGGGAAAGTTCAGCATGGCCAATGCACCTAACCAGCACATCTTTTGGACTGTGGAGGAAACCGGAACACCCGGAGAAAGCCCATGCAGATACAGGAGAACGTGCAGACTTTGCACAGACAGTGACCTGAGCCGGGAATCGAACCTGGGTCCCTGGCGCTGTGAGGCAGCAGTGCTAACCACTGTGCCACCGATTCACATCTGTCTTCATCCAAGAGAATGAGAATTAACGTATGAAATTCAGGGAGACTGTGAGGTTCTTGAGCAAATTGATATTGGAAATGACAAGGTATTCAAGATGTTTGATAAGGTGATAAGGTGTTTGATAAGGTGCCCCATGCAATGCTTATTGAGAAAGTGAAGGGGCATGGGATACAAGGGGACGTTGCTTTGTGGATTCACAACTGGCTTGCCCACAGAAGGCAAAGAGTGGTTGTAGATGGGTCTTTTTCAGCATGGAGGTTCGTCACCAGTGGAGTGCCCCAGGGATCTGTTCTGGGACCCTTGCTCTTTGTGATTTTTATAAATGACCTGGATGAGGAAGTGGAAGGATGGGTTGGCAAGTTTGCTGATGACACAAAGGTCGGTGGTGTTGTGGATAGTGTAGAGGGATGTCAGCAGATAGATAAGATGCAAGACTGGGCAGAGAAGTGGCAGATGGACTTCAACCCAGATAAGTGTGTGGTTCATTTTGGCAGGTCGAATAGGATGAAAGAATATAATATTAAGGGTAAGACGCTTGGCAATGTGGAAGATCAGAAGGATCTTGGGGTCCTGGTTCATAGGGCGCTCAAAGCAGCATCGCAGGTAGAGGCTGTAATTAAGAGGACGTATGGAATACTGGCCTTCATCAATAGAGGAATTGAGTTTAGAAATTGGGAGATAATGCTGCAGCTGTATAGGACCCTGGTCAGACCCCACCTGGAGTACTGTGCCCAGTTCTGGTCGCCTCATTACAGAAAGGATGTGGAAGCCATAGAAAGGGTGCAGAGGAGATTTACAAGGATGTTGCCTGGATTAGATGGCATGCCTTATGAGGATAGGTTGAGAGAGCTAGGTCTTTTCTCCTTGGAGAGGCGAAGGATGAGAGGTGACCTGATAGAGGTGTATAAGATGTTGAGAGGTATTGATAGAGTGGATTCTCAGAGGCTTTTACCCACAGCTGGAATGGTTGCCACAAGAGGTCACAGGTTTAGGGTGCTGGGGAGTAGGTGCAGAGGAGATGTTAGGGGTAAGTTTTTCACTCAGAGGGTGGTGGGTGTGTGGAATCGGCTGCCGGTAGTGGTGGTGGAGGCGGATTCAATAGGGTCTTTTAAGAGATTTTTGGATAAGTTGATGGAAGTTAGTAAGATAGAGGGTTATAGGTAAGCCTAGTAGGTAGGGACATGTTTGGTGCAACTTGTGGGCTGAAGGGCCAGTTTGTGCTGTAGCTTTTCTATGTTCTATGTTGGCAGGCTTAAAAGTGGACAAATCTCCAGATCCGGATGAATTGTGTCGCAGGCTGCTGTGGGAGGCAAGGGAGGAGATTACAGGGGCTCTGACCCAATTCCTCTCTGGTCTTGGGGGAGGTACCAGAGGATTAGAGAACAGCTAATGTGGTTCCACTATTTAAGAAGGGTTGTAGAGATAAGTCAGGGAAACACAGATCAGTGAGTCACACATTAGTGGTAGGGAAGCTACTGGAGAAAATACTGAAAGAGAAAATCTATTGCCACTTGGAGAGGCAAGGTTTGATCAGGAATAGTCAGCATGGCTTCATCAGAAGGAAGTCATGCCTAACAAATTTGATTGAATTTTTTGAGGAGATGATCAGGCATGTAGGCGAGGGTAGTGCAGTCGATGTAGTTTATATGGATTTCAGCAAAGCCTTTGACAAAGTCTCACACAGGAGACTTATAAAGAAGGTACGTGTACATGGGAGACTGGGTAATTTGATGATGTGGATTCAAAATTGACTTAGTTGTAGGAGATAGAGGGTGACGAAAGAAGGCTGCTTTAGCGACTGGAAGCCAGCGTCTAGTGATGTACCACAGAGATCTGTGCTGGGTCCTCTATTATTCATCATTTATATAAATGACACAGGTGACTATGTGAAGGATAGGATTAGTAAGTTTGTGGATGACACAAAGATTGGTTAACAGTGAGGTTGAGTGTCTAGGACTACAGGAAAATGTAGACGGGATGGTCAAATGGACAGATAGGCAGCAGATGGAATTTAGCCCTGAAAAGTGTGAGGTAATACACTTTAGAAGGAGTAATTTGAAAAGAAAGCATTCAATAAATGGCATGACACCAGGAAGTTCTGAGGAACAAAGGAACCTTGGCATGTTTGTCCATAGATCTCTGAAGGCGGAAGGGCATGTCAGTGGGGTGATGAAAAAGGCATATGAGCACTTGCTTTTATCAATTGAGGCATAGGGTACAAAAGTTGGGAGGTCACGTTGGAGTTGTATAGAACTTTGGTGAGGCCACAGCTGGAGTACTATGTGCAGTTTTTGTTGCCACATTATAGGAAGGATATAATTGCACTGGATGGGGATGCAGAGGAGATGCACCAGGATGCTGCCTGCCAAGTTATGAAGAGAGGTTGGATAGAACTGGGTTGTTTTAATTGGGTAAGAAGTCTCACAACACCAGGTTAAAGTCCAACAGGTTTATTTGGTAGCAAAAGCCACTAGCTTTCGGAGCACTGCTCCTTCGTCAGGTAAGTGGGAGTTCTGTTCACAAACAGGGCATATAAAGACACAAACTTAATTTGTGTCTTTATATGCCCTGTTTGTGAACAGAACTCCCACTTACCTGACGAAGGAGCAGTGCTCCGAAAGCTAGTGGCTTTTGCTACCAAATAAACCTGTTGGACTTTAACCTGGTGTTGTGAGACTTCTTACTGTGTTTACCCCAGTCCAATGCCGGCATCTCCACATCTTGTTTTAATTGGAACAGAGAAGACTGAGGGGCAACCTGATCGAGGTGTACAAGATTATGAGGGACATGGAAAGGGTGGATACAAAGCAGCTGTTTCCCTTAGTGAAGGGCAGTCAAGAGAGGACACAAGTTCAAGGTGAGGGACAGGAGGTTTAAGAGGGATGTGAGGAAAAACTTTTCTACCGAGAGGGTGGTGACGGTCTGGAATGCACTGCCTTGGAAAGTGGTGGAAGAGGATTGCCTCACATCCTTTAAAAAGTACCTGGCTGAGCACTTGGTATATCATAACAGTCAAGGCTATAGGCCAAGTACTGGTAAATGGGATTAGGTAGGTAGGTTAGGTAGTTCTCAAGTGTTAGTGCAAACTCAATGGGCCAAAGGCCCTCTTCCACACTAGATTCTGGAATGGATGTCCACAGATCCCTGAAGGTACAAAAACAGGTAGATAAAATGTTTAAGGCGGCTTGCAGCATATATTCTATACCTTGATTAAAAAGGAATGTAAGGGAATTATGCTATAAATATGTAAAGTATTCATTAGTCCACAGCAACAGTACTGTGTACAGTTCTGGTCACCACATTATAGAAAGGATGTGTTCACATTAGAAAGGATACAAAGGAGATTTGTGAAGATTTGCCAGGAATGGAGAATTTTAGCTATTAAGAAAGATTGGCTAACTTATTATTATCTTTGGAACAGAGGACACTGAAGGGAGATAGTGTAGTACATAAAATTATGAGGAACCTATAGCAGAGAGATCAGTAACCATGGGGCATAGATTTAAAGCAATTGGCAGAATTGGGGGTGCATGGTGGAGAAATCTTTTCATCCAGAGGGTGGTGTGGGTCTGGAACTGATTGTCTGAAAAGGGTGGTAGAGATATAATTTTCATCGTATTTAAACATTACTTGGATATGCACTTTGAAGTGCTGTAACCTCCAGAAAGTGGAATTAAGCTTAATTGCTCTTTTTCGGACAGCACAAACATGATAAAAAATATACGGTACAGCAGGAAACCATTCAGCCTATGTTTCTACGGAGTATTGCATTCAGGTTTGGGCACCCCAGGAAAGATATCTTTACTTTGGAGGGATTAAAGCACAGATTCACCAGAATGACACCAGGGTTTAAAGGGTAGTTGTAAAATAATTCAACATTGTGAACAAAGAAGAATTATAATTTCTGTTGAGTGAATTCAGAACAATGAGTTAGAATCTTAAAATCAGAGATGTGGCAGACAGGAGGGAAATCAGGAAGCATTTTTTTTTAAAGCAGAAAGTGGAGGTAAAAATTTGGAACTCTCTCCAAAGGACCAAATGCTGGGACAATTTAAACTTTCAAGGAGATAGGAGGTAATAGCACATCTTTATTAAGTAAGGCTATTAGAGAATTATGAGGCAAAAGGTGGATAAATAGATTAGACTGAATGTTGTAATGTGTTTGATATGCTGAATGGCCTACTCATTGTCCTGTGTTCCTTGGGGTGGTTAAACTCAGAAGTGACTTCATTCTATTGGCTGATACTCACCAGTGGAACGATACTGCAGGAGAGTTTAAGCTGTTGCTAAGGAACACGGGTGCACTGACTAGTTCCAAGGCAACCCAGCAACGTTCAACTGTTCCTGGAAACCTTTCAATCTATCTGATAACCATTTCACACATTATTTGAAGGAACTTTGAAATGTTTTAGCGGTTTGCCCACAGCTCTGTGCATTATTGGTCAAATAACATGCGTACTACATCACTGCCAGATAATGATCATCTTCAACAACAGACAGCTTAGCCATCTCCCCTTGACATTGAATGGCATACCATCACCAAATCCCCCATTATTAACATCCTGCAGTCATCACTGTCCAAATTCATAGCTGGACCAGCCACACATGGCTCAAATAACAGGTGAGAAACCAGGTATTCCATGGCGAAAGGCTAACTCTCAACTCCATAAAGCCTCACCAACATTTATAAGGCACAAGTCAGAAGTGTGATGGAATATTCTCTAACTACCTGGATGAGCTGCAACACTCAAGATGCTCAACATCAACAAAGTAGTCTGCTTTTGAACAACACCTCATTCACAAGCTCAAACGTCCACTCAAACCAGAGTAACGCGGTTGCAGTGTGCATTATCATCTTTAGAATGCATTGCAGAAGCTCACCATAGTAGTTTCAACAGCGTCTATAAAACTAACTAAAAGGGAAAGGGTAGCAGTGCATAAAAACATAATCAACTCCAAGTTTCCCTACAAGTCACATACCATTCCACCTTGATCACGTGTCAATGTTACTTCATAGTCACTGGATAAAATTCCTGGAATTCCCTGCCTAACAATATTGTAGGATTAAATCCACCTCACAGACTGCAGCAGTCCACTATTACTTTCTCGAGGGCAATAAATAAGAGCCTTACTGGTGGCATCCATGCCAGAGAATGATCTTTTTCTTTAAAAGAAAATTTGAATCACATCTCTGTAGGTTCAGATTTTACCCTTGTGAAATCTCAAGTCAAGTACAAAACTGTACATTCAGGGTACTCTGACTGAATGTATTGCATCTCATGATTCAGTTGTATTTCTGCTAAACTAAGAATATAATTGGGCAGATTTTCCAAGTACTCTCATATCTAAAACTTATAGACTCTGTGACCATGGGTTCCTGACATGCACTTTCTGCAACTATCACTCGCCACTGGGAATACTGGGCTGAAGAATAACCCCTGTAAGTGTAAGTTAGTTATTCTGGCTAAACAGGTGCCCACATGGCATCCTTTGTATTTTATTCCCAAATCTATCACTGTTTAAATAAAACTCCGCCATTCTGTTTCTCCTTCCAAAGTGGATAACTTCACATTTATCCGTGCAATAATACAACTGCCATGTATTTGTCCACCCACTCAATTTGTCTAAATCACCTTGAAGCCTCAATCCCTCATCCAAATCATTGAATGTATATTGTGAATAGTTTGGGCCCAATCTCTGATCGCTGCAGTATCCCACTACTCATTGCCTACCGCTTTGAAAATAATCCATTTATACCTACTTTCTGTGTCCTGTCTACTAGCCAATTATCAATTAATGCCAACATATTACCTCCAATCCCACGTGCCAAGGTCTGTAAACCTAAATAAATCACCTTGACCAGTTCAACCATATCTATTCCAGTAGTTACGTCCTCAGAAAACTCCAGTAAGTTTATCAACATGATTTCTCTTTCATAAAACCATGTTGACTTTGTCCAATTCCGTTGCCAATTTCCAATTGTCCATTTTTCACATCCTTTATAATGGACTCCAGCATTTTCCCTACTAGCAATGTTATGCTAACCAGTCTGTAATTCCCTATTTCCTCCCTCCTTTTTGAATAGTGGTTTTATATTTGCCACCCCAATCTGCCAGGACTTTCCAGAATCTACAAAATTATGGAGGACGACTTAATACTCATGTTTCTTCTTTATCATTTCCTCCTCAAGGCACTGAATCCTGAATTGGATTAAGTTACACCATTGCTAACACCTATCCAAAGCTCTCAAGGGACCATTTCTCCCATCTGCAGGAGCATCGCAATTGAGCTTGTCCTCAACCAAAGTCCATACAAGCACACTTCCATTCCAGTAAAGGTCATTGGATAACAAAAAGCAATGTGTGGCATGGCCAAATATCCTATCCCAAACTAATGGTATTGAGGCCAACTGCCTCAAAGTTTGAAAGTTTGTTTATTTATTAGTCACAAGTAAGGCTTACATTAGCACTGCAATGAAGTTACTGTGAAATTCCCCTTGTCGCCACAGTCCGGCGCCTGTTCGGGTCAATGCACCTAACCAGCACGTCTTTCAGAAGTGGGAGGAAACCGGAGCATCCGGAGGAAACCCACGCAGACAGGGAGAATGTGCAAAATCCACAAAGACAGCTACCCACGCCGGGAATCGAACCCGGGTCCCTGGCGCTGTGAGGCAGCAGTGTTAACCACTTGCCACAGTGCTGCACCCCGAGTGAGATCAACTAACTCAGCACAGATCAGGAATCAAACACTGATTAACAAAGCAATTAAAATATTGAACAACATTTGTTTCCATCTTGTCATAAGATACAATGTCCATTTAATGATCTCCATTTAAAGATTAGACTAAACAGGTTTTGTTATAAATCCATTCGTAAAATATAAACTCAACAAAAATCCAAGATTAAAAATAAAATTATTTCAGCCAAAAACATTATGATGAGAAACTAAAAGCAACACACTCCCAACCACCTTGACATTTAATATGCTTTTTAAGTGCAAAACATTACAGCAATGTTCAAATAAAATTTCCCATTACCTCAAACTATGCTGTCATATTGCATTTAACTAGAAAGGATTGTGATTGTAGTAAATATACAACAGTTGAGGAAAAGTATATTAAATTAAAAGCAAAATATTGTGGATGCTGGAACTCTGAAATAAAAACAAAGTGCTGAGAAAACATCTGTGGAAAAAGAAACAGAGTTAATGTTTTGAGTCCAACATGAACTGAAGTTCTGAAGAAGAGATATCGGTATTCGAAAAGTAAACTCCATTTCTCTCTCCACAGGTGCAGAGTTTTTCCAGCACTTCATTTTTATCATGTCAGTAAATAAAGGATTTACATGATACCATGATCTCAATGATCTAATATCACCTTAAGAACCTCTAAAATGTGTTAAATCCCCAACTCAGTCCAAATTCTATTTCATACAGAGCACAAAACTTGCTGGCATAGATGGTTCTGTAAAGACGGATATACATTGTATGACTGGAATAAGAATATGAACTATAATGGCCACTAGTTATGACAGATCACATTGATGTCATTTTTTAATGAAATTTAACAATTGCATTTTCTCATATACAGTGTAAATGTACTCCACAATAGCCCCTGTGGTTCTGGGTGTAGAGAGAAAAGAGAAAATGGCTACAGAGAAAAGTTAGTCGGAATGGAATATTGGAGGACAAAAACAAAATCATAGATTCTGGAAATCTGAAGTAAAAACAAATTGCCGGAAATATTCAGCAGATCATGCAGCATCCGTGAACAACAGAACAGAGTTAACAGTTCAAATCAATGACCTTTAATCAGAACCTTCTGAAGCCCCTCTGTTCCTCCATCCACTGATGCTGCCTGAACTGCATTTTCAGAATGTTCAGTTTTTGATTAACGAAGGCATGAGCATAGATATTTTCCTGTAGTTTTGCTTTACATATTCAAGATCAGAGACTGCCGTGGTGAACAATGGAGTCAGCTTTATGAGCCAAATGTTTTTTTCATTCTAGTTCTTCCCCCACTTATTCTTATTATTCAAAGTGATGAATCCTAGAGATTCTAGAGTCATTTTAGACTATGGCAATTGTTCTTGAGACCATGGTAATTGTTCTTGAGACCATGGTAATTGTTCATGGTCAAAGCAACGTGGAGCAGGTTCCTGCCAACAAATATTACTTGACCCGAAACTATGCAATGTCAGGTTTTATCTCATGGTTTGACCTAGGATACCATAGTAAGAGAATATGGTTAATAAAGATGCAACATACTAAAGCTTTGAAAAGTAGGGAGATTCATAGTTTTGTACTTATAGCTACAAGAATGTGTGTGAGAGAGAGAAACTGTTGTTCAACTAATGCTGCAACACTAATGCATAAAACAGATTACAATCTACTGAAGTATCATCCAGTAAGTACCAAAAGGCACATTGTGACAGTGGTATTTATGTATTAAATATGCCACTCTCAGTTGCACCTACACAATAATTGTAAAATTTGAGAGATTCAGCTCTGCTTTGCACAAAGTTAATGAAGTGTATATTGAAATCAGGGTCTGATCAGATTCTGGAATGCAGTAAGCAGACTGAGACTGCCACCTGTGCTTCACTGGGTCCAGTTTGGTCCTGGTTTCAGACCTAAACTTATAGCTTCTTTGCATTAATCCAGAGTAAAATTAATTAACACTGATCCAACATGAAACTGATAAAATAACAATATTCATCAAAATATGATATCTGGAATTTGCATTCTCCGAGAAATCAGCAAGAAATAAAAAGTGAAAAATAAATCATGATCTGGGAACACAGGTTCCAATGGTTATGAAAAATGAGAAGGATTGAGGATACAGTAGACCTGCAAACTGTAGCCTGAAATTTGAATCTTCACCAATGGACACAAGACCAATGGTTCCTAGAAAAAGGCAGCCTTAAAAATATCCCTTAGAAATTATTCTGAATAGCCCAATTATGAAAAATGTGCCCACTCAGAAAAAAGAAAGCACATTTAATTTTTAAAGACTGAAAGAAAATACACATCATGAAGCAGAAATGGATTTAAACTGTTTAACACAAAGAAACAGAGTATTGGAAATCCTATTTTATCTGCAAATTGCATCAAAAATAATATGAAGAGATAGTATTACACATGTTGAAGTTTCCTTGAGATTCACTTATGTAATAGAATGGAGATATTGTGGATAAAGCTACTCTAAAATCCCTTTCATCTAGTTAATAAATTGTGCAGCAGTGTCATTATTATAAGCATTTTGTTTCACAAGTCATTTTTGTAAGGGTGACAATCAGAGTGGCTTTATTTTCTAATTTGGGGATTTATTTACTCATCATTCTTTGTCAAAAGAGATTTTCTTTAAGAAATTGCAAATCAAGATATGTAGACTTTGTAAAATCCTTCACCACTGCAGGGGCCAAATAAAAAAATGTTAAAAACAAAACAATTTATCAATTTAAATGGTACCATGTTAAAATTTCAGCACAAGGCTTTTATTTTGAATCTTGAGATGACTAACTCATTATATGGTTATCAACAATAGGAACAAATTCTGATTTACTAGGTTGACAGAAGAATATCAGGAAAACCAAAATGAAGAGTTTATTAGAACAAAGCACTTGGTTTCTAAAATGACATTTAAAATAAATTTACTGCACCAAGTAGGTAACTTCATAATGATTTTATGACCCCAAGATTGGACAGGTGTGTCTCACTCAGGACAATCACCCACATTACTCATGTATACATTTCACCGCTCCAGTAGATAATAAAATCACTAATAAAATTACTGTACACCCCTTTATAATCTTTACAGGCCTTAAACCAATTATGTCACTCAAACATTGGAGAAAGCGGCATAATACAGCAATGCAAATTGGTCACCTACTCCCCTCCTTGTCTCTCAATCTTAGCTGTTTTTTTTGTATCATCTCTTTCTAGACTAAAACAAACAAAGCTGAAGGTAAGCGTAGAGGTTAAACACAGATCTTTAATGAGGATGCCACATGTGCTGCTTACTGTTCAGATTAAGATGGCTGCTACATCATATTACTTTGCATCACATCCTGTGATGTTAGTATACTTTACATATTAGCAAGCACACTATCACAATATGTTCAAGACTCTGTTTCCCTACTCAAATCCAGTTTTCAGCATCTGGTCTCAATGCCTTCCCTCGAAAATGGTGACCTGCGCCTCGCTTTTGCAGTGGATGATACTGTAGATTAGTCTTGGAAAGCACATTCAGCTAGCTTCTCCAACTCCAGTCACCTACTCTCCACTGACAAGCTTCCAGTCTTATACTGAAAATTCCAAGCACCAGCACAATCTATGATGAGAGATCAGGATCCAGAAAAAGAGGCGGAAAGCAGAAAGTCGGAACCCGATAGAGTAGTGGAGGCCAGGATTGTGCTTCCTCAGAATAAGCTACAACACCAAACATTACAATCATTACCTACAACTAAAGAAACTGGTTTCAGTTCACTATATATTCCGATAATTCTACCTTTCAAAACTGGAATCATTAAAAGTGGTTTTGTATGTCAAATCACATCATTCATATAACCATTTTACACTATATATAACTATTGAATATTGAACACTTATAAATAAGGTTGCAACATTGATCCCCAAATTGGAAATACTGGGGAAAAATTGGCTAACCACCAAAAACAGGTATTTGGATTGCGGTATGAAATTAACCCATCCCTGTTCTTTGCGTTGCTGTCTTTATGCAGCTGCAACGTTGTCATGCTACTTAACAGTATACTGACTTAAAAAGACGTGCAGTGCGGTTGCAAGAAGTTGGGGGAATCATTTGAATCTGTGCTCCCCTACTTTGAACAATGATTAAACATGCGGAAGAGTGAGCATCAAGGTTTTCAGACACTGCACTGGAGGTTTTGCTAGATGTGAGAAGGAGCAGAATGACCCCTTATCAGGAGAGGGGCAGGAGATGCACAGAGTAGATGGAGAGAAACTATTTCCACTGGTTGGGAAGCCCAGTACCTGGTGCAAAGTCAAAAAGTTAAAGCCAAATCATTCAGGAGTGAAATTACAAAATGTTTCTTCATGCAAAGGGTAGAAAAAGTTTGGAACTCTATTCCACAAATGGCTTAATCCTGTTCCTATGTCCCAAAGATCAATGCCAGCTGTGTTGCTCCAAGAACATATGGGTAGTTACTCCATTCCATAAACGGTCTTCTTTGATGTATAAGTGCGCTTCCATTTTTTCCTCAATATCCCATTCTTAGTCTCTAAAAGATATGACCTCAGGCTTTGTGTCTTTGCCAAATTCTTGGCCTTATTAATCCTGGTCTAATCCAAATTAATTCATCTGGTAACAGTTCTGGTAAATCATGCATTTTATGGTGTTGAATATAGTTTCACCTCTGGACAATACTCAACCTCCTCCTCCCTTACTCTCTCGACATAACCTGCATTTAGACAATGAATTAGTGCACAGGGAAGAACATGAAGTTGAGGCCATAGTCTTCTCCCATCTGAAAACCTGATGGAGCCAAACGTGATCTGATGTGCGTTTTAAGTTGATATTACCATTCTTTTTCAATAAAGCTTTTATTGTTCTTACTCCTCTTTTGGCCACTCCCACTTGCTTGTGGGTACATTTGTGGATACATGAGTGAACTAAATTGTGGGAACAAATTCATAGTCTTCTGCAAGTTTATTGAATCCTTCGTTCGCAAACTGTGGACCATTGTGTGCAACGACAAGATCTGGAATGCCATGTGTGGCAAAAATTTCCATTAGTGAACAATTACTGCTTCTGAGGTTGTACCATGAAGACATTTAACCTCAATCCATCTGGAGTAATAGTCAACAACTATGAGGAATGTCTTCCCCTTGGGGCGGCACGGTAGCACAGTGGTTAGCACTGCTGCTTCACAGCTCCAGGGACCTGGGTTCGATTCCCGGCTTGGGTCACTGTCTGTGTGGAGTTTGCACATTCTCCTCGTGTCTGCGTGGGTTTCCTCCGGGTGCTCCGGTTTCCTCCCTCAGTCCAAAGATGTGCGGGGTAGGTTGATTGGCCATGCTAAAAATTGCCCCTTAGTGTCTTGGGATGCGTAGATTAGAGGGATTAGCGGGTAAAATATGTAGGGATATGGGGGTAGGGCCTGGGTGGGATTGTGGTCGGTGCAGACTCGATGGGCCGAGTGGCCTCTTTCTGTACTGTAGGGATTCTATGATTCTAAGCTCAAAAAAGTCCATTCTGAGACATTCCCAAAGTCTGGATGGAAAAGAGGATGATGTGGAGATGCCGGCGTTGGACTGGGGTAAACACAGTAAGAAGTTTAACAACACCAGGTTAAAGTCCAACAGGTTTATTTGGTAGCAAAAGCCACACAAGCTTTCGAGGCTCTGAGCCCCTTCTTCAGGTGAGTGGGAATTCTGTTCACAAACAGAACTTATAAGACACAGACTCAATTTACATGAATAATGGTTGGAATGCGAATACTTACAACTAATCCAGTCTTTAAGAAACAAAACAATGGGAGTGGAGAGAGCATCAAGACAGGCTAAAAAGATGTGTATTGTCTCCAGACAAGACAGCCAGTGAAACTCTGCAGGTCCACGCAACTGTGGGAGTTACAAATAGTGTGACATAAATTCTGATTCTAGGATCGCATGATATCAGCAGCAGTTCCTTTAGCTCTTAGCAACAGATTGTATAAGTGATGCAACTAGAAAACATTTCCTCCAGTGGTTTTGAATTTTGTGCTCTAGCATGACACTTTATAATGCCCAGGTGTTCCTGGTGTATTCTTCGAAGGATCTGGAGTCTGAGGACTCTCATCATAAATTAACAAGTCATCCATGATATAGAAACATAGAAATATAGAAACTAGAAGCAGGAGTAAGCCCTTTGGCCCTTCGAGCCTGCTCTGCCATTCATTATGATCATGGCTGGTCATCAAATTCAATATCCTGATCCACCCTTCCCCCCTATCCGTCGATCCCTTTAGCCCCAAGAGCTATATCTAATTTCTTCTTGAAATCACACAACGTTATCACAACAATATCAAGGTGTCTGTATTGTGTCACGAACCTGGTTGATGTTATCTGCCAGGGTGTTGTGGTGGTGTATAATTTTGTTTACAGGAATTGTGTGAGGGGCCACGTGCGAGACGAGACCCAGTGAGAACAATAACCAATAGTCGTGGTCTAACAATTAAAGACTATTTATTACAATAAAGACATATATACACAAACAGAACTATAATGATCCAAGACAGTTACGTACAAGAAACTACTAAACACACCCACACAGTTCAAGTAGAAATTATCCTTTTTGATTCAAATTTATGAGAACTGAACTTTTTCAGGACTTCCCTCTTCTTAAACAACATCCAATTCAATAGGTCTATAAGTAAAGGCCAGTTTATATTTTACCACATCGTATACAATTGAGTAGTAATTTTGGGGAATGTCTCCTCTTGGTTCAGTGAAGGTATGGGTTTCAATTAAGGCTTCTGTACTCTTGCTTCTGGTCAGCTTCTAGAACCGACTTGCAGGCTGCTAGATGGAAAACCTGCCCCTCTGGCTGTTAGATGGAAACTACATGTTTAGATTAGGGAGGAAATTCCCTGCGTGATTGATCATTCCCATGAAGCACTAAAACTCTGCAACATTACGGAGTGGTGGAAAACTATTGATTGCTTTGGTCTTTTTGGCATCGGCCCTGATACCTGATGCATGAATGATGTGTCCTGGAAATTCAATGGTTGCTTGTAAGAACTCATACATTGTTCAGCTTTAACCAAGCTTCTTCCAAGCATTGAAACACTGCTCTCAGTCTTATATCATGCTCTAATGATAGATCTGTACATTAGCATGTCATCCACATGGCAGAAGACCACTTTCACATTATATTTTCTGCCTTTTTAATCAACTTTTAGGTCGTCCTTTGTTGATTTCTTAAATACTCCCAATCCTCAGACTTGTCGCCGTTCTTTGCAACATCATACCCCTCTTCTTTTAATCTAATATTGTTCTTAACTTCTTGAGTGAGCCACGAATGGGTTGTTGCTGCTGACTTTAGATCACTGGAATGTATTTTTGGTGAACATTATAAATTGCTTCTTTAAATGTTTCCTACAGTTTATTTACTGCCCTTTCAGTCTATTTATCCAATCAACTGTAGCCAGTTATTCCCTCATATCTATTGGCTTTGTTTAAGTTGAACATTTTTATTTGGGACTACAGTATGTCACTTTCAAACTTCCAACGTGAAATTCAATTCCATTAAGATCACTATTTCCCAAAAGATCTTTTACTATGATATATAATTAAGCCCACCTCATTTTATCTAATGTCTAATATCTAGATCTGAAATAACTTTCTCCCTAGTTGTTCCACAATGTTACGTTCCAGGAAATTGTCACAAAAATTTTCTAAAAATTTATTTCCTAGACCATCCTTTTCAATTTGATTGTCTCAGTCTATATGAATATTGAAGATCTCCACAATTATTACATTGCCTTTGGTAAAGGTTCCAATAATTTCTTGCGGAATGCTCTGTCCAAAAGTATGACTACTTGTATGGGATGTATAAACTACTCCTCCCAATATTATTTGATTCTTTCTGTTCCTAATCTCCACTCATATTGATTCTACTTAATGATCTTCTGAGCCCAGAACTCTCAGTAATGTTTCTTTGTGACCCCTTACTATCAGGGCTACTCCTTTGCAATTCTGTCTGGTTTTTCAAAATATTGTCTACCACGGAATATTTACTTTCTGGTCTTGGTCACCTCGTAGCCATGGACTGGATTTTTTATTTTTTTAAGCAGGTGAGGAAAGTGGAACTGAAACTGAGTGATCTGCTCACCATCTCAACTTGTTTAATCAAACATCACATGGCCAATTAATGGCAGTCTGGCAGGAAGGCAGCCAATCAGCAGTGTGTGGGGGGGAGGAGGGGGCGGGGGAGGAGGAGGGGGCGGGGAGGAGGAGGGGGCGGGGAGGGAGGGGGCGGGGAGGGAGGGGGCGGGGAGGGAGGGGGCGGGGAGGGAGGGGGCGGGGAGGGAGGGGGCGGGGAGGGAGGGGGCGGGGAGGGAGGGGGATGGAGGGGGAGGTGGGGGGGCCGGGGGAGGAGGGGGGGGCGGGGGAGGAGGGGGGGGCGGGGGGGAGGGGGGCGGGGGAGGAGGGGGGGGCGGGGGAGGAGGGGGGGGCGGGGAGGAGGGGGTGGCGGGGGAGGAGGGGGTGGCGGGGGAGGAGGGGGTGGCGGGGAGGGGTGGCGGGGGAGGAGGGGGGTGGCGGGGGAGGAGGGGGTGGCGGGGAGGAGGGGGTGGCGGGGGGAGGAGGGGGTGGCGGGGGAGGAGGGGGTGGCGGGGGAGGAGGGGGTGGCGGGGGAGGAGGGGGTGGCGGGGGAGGAGGGGGTGGCGGGGGAGGAGGGGGTGGCGGGGGAGGAGGGGGTGGCGGGGGAGGAGGGGGGTGGCGGGGGAGGAGGGGTGGCGGGGGAGGAGGGGGTGGCGGGGGAGGAGGGGGTGGCGGGGGAGGAGGGGGTGGCGGGGGAGGAGGGGGTGGCGGGGGAGGAGGGGGGTGGCGGGGGAGGAGGGGGTGGCGGGGGAGGAGGGGGTGGCGGGGGAGGAGGGGGTGGCGGGGGAGGAGGGGGTGGCGGGGGAGGAGGGGGTGGCGGGGAGGAGGGGGTGGCGGGGGAGGAGGGGGTGGCGGGGGAGGAGGGGGTGGCGGGGGAGGAGGGGGTGGCGGGGGAGGAGGGGGTGGCGGGGGAGGAGGGGGTGGCGGGGGAGGAGGGGGTGGCGGGGGGAGGAGGGGTGGCGGGGGGAGGAGCGGTGGCGGGGGAGGAGGGGGGGCGGGGGGGGGAGGGGGGGGCGGGGGGGAGGGGGGCGGGGGGGGCGGGGGGAGGGGGCGGGGGGCGGGGGGGGG